>NW_010253992.1:12015-21691 GCF_000690775.1 Eurypyga helias
CGAGTACTCCAGTTAGTCAATGCCTTTGCCTGCATCTGGCAGTAATACTGCCACAGGCAAGAGGGCAAATCATTAACCGAAGATTACACCCGGGCTGCTACACCTATGCTACCCAGGAGTACCTTTGAGACAGCGAAGGTGAGCATGCAGTATTTGTGTGCGCTGAGGAGATCAGGCATGTAGCTTTCTTACTCAGTGGAAGCTTGTTACGGCTGAATCCCCTTACGGACAAAAACAGCTATGCCAAACTAGCACCTATGTGGAAGGAGTTTAAATGCCTTCCTCAGAGTACCCATTCACCTATGTGAGACAAGCACAGAGCACACAGCCATTGTGGAGCTCAGAAGGAGAAGGGCAGCAGAGCTCGGTGCTGCACCGTCTCCTGAGCTTCAGTCATCCCAGCTACAGGTAAAATAATTACCACTTCTGGTGAAAAATCTTTTGAATTGAACTGCTATAAAGAACACTCAAACGGGATTTTAGGGCCAAAAAAAAAAGTAGTAATTCCAAAATCCTGAAGAGACATTTAACTGTTTTGAGGTCTCCGGAGACCTTCAGTCACGAGTTTACATTTCCTCTTGTTCTGACTACGTCCGTACTGCTGCTAAACCTCAGGGGGTTCCCTTGTCAACTCGGAAAACCTAGAAATTCTTGTACCTATTACCGATACACTGGTCATATAAAGTTATGCTGATGTCCCTTTCCTGAACAGGGGTGCGTTTGACTGGAAATGCTGCTGTCAGAGCCATGCATGCAACTTTGGCAGCGGTGCAAAAAGCTTTTACAGCCTTCTGCCCCTAAGTTTCCCACAGGGTCACAGCGGTTGGGAGGGACCTCTGGAGACCACTGCTCCAACCCCTCAGCTCAAAGCAGCGTCAGCAGGCTGGCTCAGAACCATGTCCATAACCTCTGGATAGCTGTCCCAGTGTTTCATCACCCTCACAGTAACAAAGCTTTTCCTGATGTTTAAATGGAATTTTCTGTATTTCAGTTTGTGGCCACTGCCTCCTGTCCTGTCACTAGGCAGCACTGAGAAGAGCCTGTCTCTGCCTTCACACCCGCACGTCAGGTATTTATATGCCCTGACAGGATCTTCCAGGAGCCTTCACTTCTCCAGGCTGAACATCCAAAGTCTCCCAGCCTCTCCCTGAACAACACACGCTCCAACCCCTTATTCATCTTCATGGCTTGCAAATCGTATAGGTATGGCAGCATTGTAGCTGTGCTCATGAGAAATTCCAAATATGGTAAAAAGAAACGAAATAAACCAGAACAGATACTCTCTTTCTTACCAGAAAGCTCAAATACATTCTCCACAGCAGCGGACAATGGGTACCGTTTTCACTCTGAACGGCGTGTTCAAACAGAGCTACAATCCGATTTGTTAACCCAATTTCAGGAATAGTAGAGTGTACTTCACCAGCATCTGCCCTGCAACACAGAAGAGAAACCCAGTCCCTTAAACCCTCGCTGAAGGACCACGTCCGGGTAAGAGAGGGTGAAGATCCACGTCCTGTCTCTCTTCACGCAGCACTCTACACAGCCAGGTTTTTGCATTTCGTGCTACAAACTCTGAATGTTATAAACCAGTTTTTTAGCACTTGCTAATCTAACCAACATGTTTCTAAATAGGAAAACCATTTAAAAAATAGATGAATGAGGTATTTTTGTGAAAATTCTTGTAGCTTGTTGAATAATTCAGCCTGTCCAACTGGAGGAGACAATTTCTCCTTGAGTACAATAATCCACTATCCTCTATCTTAAAACAGTTATCTTCCTCTTCATTCAAGATCATTTATCATTCCAAGCTTGGCACAGCAGCTCCAACCCAATTCAAGCCTAGGTCAGCAAGCCTCCTCCTGGTGCCCAGGCAGCCCGGTCACATCTACCCGTGCCCATCGTAAGGCCATACGTTGGTCTTGGATCAAGGCCTAGATCACAGCTCTGGATCTCAACCATGACTACAACAGTAATTTTCTTTTTCACCCAGAGATTCAAATCCCCTAAATTCCAGGCGTAGCACAAAGACAGGTAAGTATTTTTCATGGAAGCACTGATTTCTAGCTACGGCTGATACAGACTGACTTCTGTTCGACGCCTGAGCGCTCATGATATCACCATTTCCGCGTGTGCACCCTCAGCCTGCCAGCTTGTTCCACTCACCCTTAACGCTTGCTCCCAACTTGCCTCTTTTTTCAAGGGTCTTTGAGGTCGTGCTCTCTCTCACCTTAGCCTCTGCCATGAGGGAAAACGATGTCACCCACTCTGCATGGAGCCAGACATCTGTACCTCACGCTGACTTACATACGTTACTGTTTTACCCTTCGGGTACGTGTCTTTAAAGGAATTCCATGCACTTAAACAAGCAGAAGTAGCAAACGGAATAGGAAATAGTCACACACAGCACAGGCATTCTCTTAGTTTGTCACAACATCATCAAACACCAGTTTTATTTATGCCTGACTGACAGGCCGTTTCTCTCTCTGTTGTAGCAGTTCAGCTCTGCTCTTGCAACATCCCACTTGTCCCTATACCAATATAATCTATGGGAGAGGCTGTGCCAGCAGAGAACAATCTGGAAAGAAACTAAATGTCACAGAGAAAATCATCATTCTGAAATTTTAACATCACTTTCCAGTAACAATGATGAGAACCTATCATGGTGTCAGTCTGTAATTAACAGTAAATCAAATTACGATCCTCATTTAGTTTGGTGGCTGTAGAATTCCTATTGCAATTTAGGATGACAGCTGAGGAACGTCGCTATCAGGTATGTCTGCCTGTCGTCTGACTGCGGCAACCACGGCAGTGGGCGCCCCGTCTTTGTAAAGCACGCTGACGACTGTCATTTCATCAGGCGTGAACACCGCGGGCCTACAGCTGCGTAAAGCTGCAGACAGCAACGGAGATTTCTAGGAAGATGTTACGTGCAGACACAAAGATCCAAGCTGACAGTGTCACTGGAGACATGTAGGGAGCAGCGGATAGGCAGCTCCAAGCAACAGTTAGAGACTAAGCTTTAAGAACAGGCACATACCTCTGTCCCCCACATCTACCCTTTCCTCCTTTCCCAGGAGCAAAAAATCTGAGCCCGGATCACACTGCAAGTTCAGGAAATTTCCAGGCTCTTCTACCTAGCAACAGCCCCGGATGAAGACTGAACTCTCCAGTACTCACTATGGAAACAGATCTGCCACAACTGTGTTCTGTGACCCAGGAGCCAAGTGGGGCAGCGAGCTGTCACACTGCAGCGCGGGTCTGTACGATGCTCTTTACTGCTGTATTACAACGCAGCCATTCCTAAGCTTGCAGTGCCTGCCTCGGCCGCCCCAGAGGTCCTCAGTTATTTAAATACTACTTCAAGAGATGCACAGCATCTTGATGGCAGCTGCGAGTAATCAAGCACAAAGCAACACACAACCCCATCCAGCAGAAAGGGTGTGAGACTATCGCCTAGGTCATGATTCTGCCACTGACTCTTCAGCCTTGAACAAAACCCCTCCCCTAGCTACAGCTTCCTCATCTGCAACATGAGAACTACGATAGCATTTTCTCTCCTCTCTTGCATGGTTGGACAGATTAAAAAAGCGTAATCCTAAGGAGCTGCAAGGTACTACCTCTGGACGTTCTCCATGAGGTTTTTTCTCTTCTGCTCTGCTTGGATTGCAAACAGCCATGGTTCCAAGGAGTCAGTAGACCTCGTGACACCATCAAAAAACCTTCGTGCTTTGCCAGCACTGTAAGATTTCCTTTGGATGTGGATATATGACCTCCAGAGAGACTGGTTGCTAGGATACAGTTTCAGAGCCTCTGTTAGTGCCTCTCGCAGAGGATTCAAAGGATAAACACTAATTTTCATGTGGAATCTGAGTAAATTTGTATGCAGCAGTGTGACAGCTTCAAGAGCAGTGGGAAAATTTTGAGTGCCAGAATTCTCTGCAGTATTTTCACATTTCTGTGGATCAGCACCTTCAAGTTTTTCAGAAGTCTGTGCATATATTAATACGGCGGCATCAATCCCAGCAGTCAAATACTGGAACAGGGCATAGCAACCAACCAAATTAACCAGCTGTTTAGCACCACTGACACGATCCTGATCGGAAACTGCCGTTTGGCTTAAATGATCTTGCAGCGCATGCTCATATGTTTTACGAGCTTTCAGGACATTGACAGGTAACACTTGTCCGCTGTAGGGCACATATGGCTCGCTTTCAGCCAATTTGGTCAATATATGAACAGCACGTGACGTAACAGCCCCTTCTATACTTTCCAGTAGTTCCACTTCCAGCTGAGCATAAAGCAGACTGAGGCTGCAGAGCTGGGGACTCTTCAATCCTCCTGTCCCTGCCGTGCAAAGAGCCGTGTCAAATACCTTCCTGGCATCGTCGATGTTACCAAGCAGCCACTCCAGGTAGGCATACAGTTTCCAGAGAGAAAGGTCATTTCGGTTGTCAGGTCCTTTAAGGAGATTCTTGGCCAGCTTTTTACTCTTCCTCCCTTGTGCCTTCAGCTTCTTCTTCTTTTTTGCTTGGAGACACTGAACTACCTGCAGGGAAGAATAAACAAAAGAAATTTTGAGAGGTGTGGGAGAAGAAAGGGGGAAAAAAAAAAAAAAACCAAGCCTCATAGCATTTTTTAATTTCATCACTGTGTTTGTTTTCACACTGTTCTGTATTTCAGCACCAACCAAATCTCTTGCTACTGGCATTTCCTGAT
Source organism: Eurypyga helias (assembly GCF_000690775.1). Classification (NCBI taxonomy): domain Eukaryota; kingdom Metazoa; phylum Chordata; class Aves; order Eurypygiformes; family Eurypygidae; genus Eurypyga; species Eurypyga helias. Next base: position 16,732 of record NW_010253992.1, read on the forward strand.
TTGAATACTTCTACAAGACTTTGTTTTCATCAGTATTTATTTTCAGTCACTATAAACATTAACACCCAAGAACGCCACACATCACAAAAGTGATTATATGCAGATTCCTCATTACCTTAGATATTTCATACTGTAACCAACAAACGGCCAGGTTAGATTTTTCCTTTCCAGGAAACAGCAGGAACAGAACCTGAAAAACATTCTGTATGAACTCCTCTCCTTCTTTACAGTGGCCTACGTGACGTCTCCTTCGCAGCATCGTGTCCATATGACCAATGCTGTTGAATCCAGAAAGTGGGAAATCAACAGCAGTCAGCGGCTTTTCATCAGAAAGCCCGCTGTCGAAGATGTTATTTTCATCCATGGCAATATAGAAGTTGGAAGGAAAGAGTTTACTTGTACATGGAACTCCCAGGAATTGCAAAAACGAGTACAGCAGTTGACACTGAAGATCTGGATTAGAAAGCTGGATTAACGATGGTCCAAGATCATCAAATAATACCTAAAAAAAAATCCAAATTAAACCAAACTCTGTTAATTTATGCAGTCTAATAAAATTAGCAAACCTGTAATTTATGTAATTAAAGAACCTTTTCAAGTCCATAAATATTCATAATTACTATAAAACGGTAATGGAAGGTCATTCAAATTAAAACCAGATGAGTTAAACAAGCAATGTGTTCTTCCAGTCAGACTGTAAATCTGCTATCAAGAGATTTCCTTGCCCTTGAGTACCGAAGACCTCCACAGAAACTTTACACAATGAAGGTCTGAAAGGTACTATCCGACCTGAAGGCAACAAACCCGTTGTTTACTTGATGCATCTTAAACACAGATTTCTGTGATATTTCCACACAAAGATGAGAGAAATCACAGAACGGCAAAGACAATTTGCCGACAGCCCTTTCCAAAGTTTACCATGAGATTCCCATGGACTTCAGAAGTCTCAGCACAAAATCTCAAGTGAATTTGGAATTCTGAACAAAGGTGAGAATTCTTCCTAAATGAAGAAAAGGATTACTCCTCCAAAATACCCACTGACAGTGAATTAAAATAAAAGAATAATTCATCTTATCATCTCCCCTTGTTTTATTATATCACAATGACCTGTCTTTCTGGATCTTCACAATCATCTTCAATTCCCTCTTTGCTTTTGTCTGGTCTCCAAGGTAACCAATGCCTCGCTTCACGAGAATATTCAATATCCAACCAAATATGCCACTTGGGGAGAGTTTTGTCCTTTATTTCTTGATCCTCATCGATCTCTTCATCATCATCATCTAAAATCAAATCAAGACACCCCCACAAAATTATTAAAGTAAAATTAATCCACCAAATTCAAAGGCCAGACCTGACATACAATTTAACTACTTTAAAAAAGTAAACCAATTCAGTGTTAATAGATTGGACACAAGACAGAGCTGAAAATTCCCACATCAGTTCTCAGTTTTGACACCGACTCTGTACGAGTAGGAGGGTTCCAAACTTTCTGAACCAGTGTATTGGTGTCAGCACTTCAACTTCCTCCAGAGGAGAAAAGACCGGTAGGCTGGGGACCACCTTTACCAACAGCAGTTTGCAAGCGACAGCCAAGAGTCAGTCACCTTTTTGTGCAACTTAGGCTCTTCCCTTCACATCTGGGTGTCACAGTCCCAAACGTGCTCGGTGAACCCACGTGCACAGCGCACGCCGAGAGAACCATGGTTAGGTAAAACGTAGTGCTGTTGGCGTCATACCTCGCAAACCGAGCCTGGCAAGGGTGCTTTGTAACACCTGGTATTTTCAACACTTCAGCGTGCAACGGAAACAACCAGTGAGTTACACACACAGGAAAGGAAGAGCTTAACCACATCCCACTTCTGTGTCGGGCTATTAGATACAATTAGCATATTTTTCCTGTGACAGCAATATATTAATTCTGTGCTGGAATCCGTGAACTAGGGTAGACTAAGGGAAAGCTGGTAGAGATTTTTCAAATACTTTTTTCTTCCTTATTGAGGAAAAAAACCCCACTATGGTTACCTGCACTACTTTCCGGGTACAAAGAAACAGCAATGGTATAGGCCATTTCTACACCACCTCCAAATTCTTGATCCTGACATTTGCCACTAACTAGGTGAAACACTCCCGCTCACAGTTCTTAAATTTCCAGGTAAAACAAACGAGTGGTCTTTAGTCTCTTTTTTTGAAATCTGTAGCCTCGCCTTTAGACAACAGCTCCATGCCTTTCCACAATCTAACCGAAGTTCAAAAAAAAAGACAAATTTCAGAGGTTACACTGGATTATCAATAGCACCTGAACCTTTGGGCTTGACACGCATGGGGAAAAGCACTGATGTGCGCTGGACCTGCCCAAGACTGGCCGTGCTCCTCTGGTCTATACTGAGTCTTCTCGATTTGTGGACAAAACGTCTACGGCCATCAGCAGTGGAACTGCTGACCTCAGTTAAGGGGCAAGGAAATTCCATCTTAATCCAGAGACAAGGAAAACACAGGCTTATTTTTCAGGTCCTTTGTTTAGTAGAAGCAGAGCCAAACTTGCTTCATTAGAGTTGCTACAGCAGCTGAAGCAGCTCATCTCTGGCCAGACACGTTTCAGCACCCTGCTTCCCTTCAAGACACATCTGTTTGAGAATGGTCCTTGACATTAACAGAAGCACTGCACACCCTAAGACACGGTGGGGCTAAGCAGCAGGGAGGTGCTTTCAGCATCCCTACTCACCCAGAGGCACTCCAGCCAAGTGAAGATGATTCACAAAGAGAAAGGAAAGATTTTCCTCCTACTTCTACTGTGTATTTGCGATAAGAAACTGAAACCTGATTCTGGAAAGAGAATCATGCGAGGAATCCTTGAGGCAACTCTCATCTAACACTATCGTCCTGCCTGGTCTACCAATATGATGAAAGGGTCTTCAGGGAAGGAGCTCCTTCCACTTTAGATGGGCATGGGTCTCCACCAAGTACTCACCCCTTTAGCCTTTTCAGCACAGAGTGGAGGACATGCCATCCTCTCCCTTAATTCTCAACCCTAGAAAGGGCAACAATATTCCATGAACAATCCCACACGGAATGCAACACGTGCTTTTCCTTGTGGAGTGTAACATACTTTATCTTAATCCTGGTAAGTATTTTTTAACACTTGTATGCAAACAAGAAGAATCAGCTTGAATCACTCTGATCAAAATGTTTAGAAGAAGAGGTGGACACGCAGCTACACAAATGGGCACAGGCATACCAGGCTTAACAGCAATCCAGCCACCCTTCTCTTGTTGGTGCATCCATGCTTTCCAGCCTCTTGCTCCTTTTTCTCCAATTCGTGGTTCTCCACTATCCCAAAAGGGTTCAAAGAATTCCACCTGTTGTTTTGGGCAGGGGAAACAAAATAAAACATACAGAGCTATCATTTTTGCTGTTGTATAGGCACTACCTAGGTTTTCCAGACCCTATAAGCACTTAGATTAAGTGCAAATTCTGTATCTGAAGACTTTGTTAGATGCTGCTTAAGAATCAGCCGAAACAACCGAGTACTGAAGTTATGCCTGTGGCACAGCAGGACTGTCACCAGCTCTAGTCATGAACATACAGATTGTTTTCTAAAGGTAACAGGCTTTAAACAAAGCAAAAGACTTTTACACCAAATGTCCTGTACAGATCATTCAAGGGTAAAGATCCAAAGACCCCAAGACAAGGCTTTCAGAAACCAAAATCTCCGCTCCTCCCTGACTCCCATGGGGCCATGAAGAATTTGGCCAATGGAATGATAATTCAGACAATCACGCACCTATGGACAGATCAAAATGTTTCAGTTGGACGTGAATATGACTGGACGGAGGACAAGAGGGAAAGATAAGTAAGGCCTTTCACCTCCCGGGTTTCAAGGGTGGTCTGCAACCTCAGGGTATCTTCCAGTCAATCAGAAATCCAGGGTTCTAGTCCTGGCTTCGTCAGCCTGTATGCAATCTCTCATCTTTAGGTTCATCCATTCCAGCCCTGCTTTGTGTGTACTTAGCTCTATTAACTGTCTCTCTCCTACTATATGCTTCTGCTGTGTACCAAACCTTGGCTTGGACACTGAAATGTGACCTGTAAATACAAATGTTAACAATAAAATTTACTGTAAGAAGAATCAAGCAACACCATATCAGAAAATGCAAGGCTGACAGCAACTTAAAATCTACTTCTGCTCCTCATGGGTTTATTCTTTGCTCCAAGTGAGACAGTGAACTATGAAAACAGTATGGAAAGAAGTAATTCAGGGTTGAGTCACAACGCTTTTGTAAGAGGGCAGAATGTGCCATCAGCTGCAAGTCTGGCGTTTTCCTATTTTCAAGAACTGCACTTTCCAATTTAAACACTGTCCTTTTAAACTGAGGTTCCTTTCCAGCCTGCTTGCTTAAGAGTTTTTAACACTACTGATAATCCTGCAGTTTTTCAAATAACTGGAAGTGTAAGTCGAGCTTTACCTGGGTAACTATACCAAGTCACCCCTCCTGCGTGATGATTCCAACTGAACTCTAAACTCTTGGCTCTCTAAGAGGACACTGCTATTATTTAAATTACAAGATTGCCCCATTAGTGGGTAACAGCATAAATCTAGAGAGCAAAAAATGGTGTCTCAGTAGCGGTTGCTGGGAAAGAAGGTGAGGTAATAGAAGGAAATTTGATTTCTGTCCTCTACGGTAGCCCAGCTGCCTAACTGGTGGCCCTCTCTACCACCCATTAAAAAAGGAAGCAGCCCCCAACAATTCAGTGGGCTGAATTCACTGGCAACAGCCCCCTCTAAAATATTAACTTACTGATTATTATTGGGGTGCATGCCCAACATTCTCCTGAGCACATCAAGACGAAAAGTGATTTAGTACTTTGACAGAATAAGCTGAATGGAATCTCACGGGTCAGATAAAAAGATACTTTAAAGCATGAAGGTGTTCCTAATGGAGTGTGCTGGATTCAGCCAGGA
>NW_010253993.1:0-8619 GCF_000690775.1 Eurypyga helias
TCATTGCTGCCTGGGACCAGGACAGCTGACTAAAGTCTTACGAGATGTTTTGAGAATTAAATAGTCTGACACTTCTGTCTTTTTAATGCTTTAGCAAATTTTAGCACTTGTGGGTTTATGTGCACGAGTGCTCAGCTAGCTAAGGTCTAAAACGGTTTACTGCTACAAGCATAATAATTTAAAGAATTCAGTAGGTTCTGGGGCTACCTGTATTCCCAGGTCCCTGGAGAACTGCTATTTCTGCTGGTGTGTCAGGATGTCTGGTAGGTTCTCAGATGTTTTGCACATTTCTGGGGCTTTGAAATTCTGGAGTCATTCCTCCAAGAACTTGTTAATCCCAAGGTGAACATTTTATGTAGCGACTTAAAATACCTTGCAGTCTAGTACCTGTACCCCTGCTGTTGACTGTACCACCCTGAAAAAGGACTTCTAATAACCTTTGAGACATAAGCTGGTTTTTCTGGTAATAGTTAATATATTTCCATTTAATATACTATATAAGGGAGAATCAACAGAAATAGTGATAGATTCAAAAATAGGAAGGAAATCAAGGTGTTGGCCACAGTCTTACCCTTATGACTTCACTCTACAACTGAGGTATTGTAAAATAGCTGCAAACAGTTGAGATCCTCTGGAATAAATAATAAAATATAAAGAGACTAACAAGCCACATTGGAAGCTTAGTATCTTAGGAGCTGTTCTCTGTCCCCAGGCAGCTGGAAGGGAATTTTTGACGGGAAAAGTTTTAACAAAGGAATGTTTTCAAACAAACCACCACACTTTGATTTCAAATTGAGACTTACAAAATTTTATAGTTTTGGCAGCAAGTGATCTCTGAAGAGCATTTAAACAGGGACAAAGAGGATCAATATACTTCCTGATGACTACTTCTCTTGTAAAAATGAGCAAATATTCTGCTGATTAAAAAAAATAAAGTAATAGAAATTAATTAAGGTTTTTGTTTGCATTTTTTTCCTATGATGAAGTCCTCTGCACTGCTTACTCTCTGGAAGTCTTATAAACATATGAGGTTCTTCTTTGTGAAATAGTTTTAAAATCCCAGCTGCAAAAATTATGATGAATGTATATTACAATAGACAATCCATGGTAGCTGGTTCCAATGCCTCATCTTACAAGTGATTACCCCCATGAGTATGCTTATGCTTGCCAGGAGTTCTAGTGGATAGTTATTTTCCCTCTCTCTTTTACCCATCTATTTATTTTTTCTTTTGGTTTTAGAATAAGATATTTCTGCAAACATGGATCATAGAACACAAGTAGGTTATCGTTAGGTCTCATCTGCTTAGTTGTAAGAGTGAGTTTCTGGACCTAGGTATTCCTGTTGAGAATGCTCTGTTACTAAAAATCAAAAGCATCACTAAGAGAACCATACACCAATCTGAAGGTTGGCATTTATTGTTTGAAATGACAATAGATGCCCATAATGGTAAAGGAACGAACATAAATTAGAAATTCTTTAAGACACACTTGCTTCAGAATTTTGAATATAAATGTAGGGACCTTGAATTTGGCTTCTAATTGACTGAGAAGCCAATTGAGAGTAGAAGTATTTGTGTAATGTGGACTTTCAGTTTTGACTTCATCAAAAGACACAAGATGGAAGTGGGGTGTCTGTTTGACCTTCATGTTTAATGCAAAGAGTATGGAAGTCATATAGTCTATGAGATAATAAAGAAGTTAGGAAGAAATCCAAGAAAAAATATTTGTGGGCTTGCTCTTAACATGTGTTATAAATGCTTAGAGAAAACTGTGTTCAAATAACATTTTATGACCTATTGGAGTCTTTCAAGTTTCAGTTCTCGGCTTCTTACCTTTATCATTGTGTATTTATGATATCGATCCGTTCTTCTGAAATGCAAAATTCCATCTCTGTGGGGGTGACACAGTTATTTATAGGTCAAATAAATATTTGCATGGCCTTTTGCATAACCTCCCAAGTGATTCTGATAAATTACAAGATCACGATAAATCGTGTAATGCTTTAAATTCAAACATAGAAAGCTTGGATGTTTGGTGTACATCTCAGTCTGAAAACTCTTGATTTTACCCTGCATGTTTGTTTTTTGATGAATCCTTTTCTTTCAGTTGCACATTTAAAACAACTTGGGATACAGTTAGATTAGCTATTAAAAACTATCATTCTACAGAAGACAGGAGAATGTGCTTATAGCTAGCATTTTTTTCTGCAAATAGACCTTATTTTAATTCTGGAATCAAGGCAAAAGTTGTAAAGAGTATTTTGTTGAATTTTATAGATTATTTTAGGCTGAGATGTTTTTATGATAACAATAGTCAGCTTCCATTCTTGCAATTTACATGTTTTAGCTGCTGATGTATATGATAGCATATAAGCTGGTCTTAATTGCCACTAAACAAAAAGAGTTTCAGAGGGAAATATTAAGACTGTGTTGAGGCCAGCTCTTGTATGAATACAGAACAGAGGAACACTGCACTCTTTTTATCTTTCAATGCCCGTATTTGATTCTAGATGCAATCTATTTCTTAACCTGAACCTGTTCAGGTTGAGTCAACTACTGCTGTCATCCACTAGCTAGTTCTGAAGAAGTGAGAAGACAGTACATAGCTGTGCTGGAGAGAGTTTGTAGAAGTTCAATGACTATCAAAACAGAAATGATTCCCACTGTTCCTACAGGGTCTGGAAGGTTGTAGTCTTCCTCTCACATGCTATGATTCCTAAAATACACATGTACTGTTTTTCATATTACACTATACAAGGTCACTGTACAAAGAAGTGATTCCAGTTTATGTGTATGTTATGTAATCAAATTTTCACTTGAAAGTACTAAGTCCTTTGCAGAAAACAATCCATGCTATCGTGGGTTTCTGTATGCTGAAATCCTGGCTTCTCTGAAGAAGGGGCAAATCTCACATTAGCTTTATCAAAGCCAAGATTTTAAGCATACGATAAATAGCTACTTTTTCAAAGCTATGAGAATCACTCATTGTAATAAATACATTTTTGAGGACTCCTATTTACATACTACAACAAAGTAACATATCAAGAGAAACACAAAAAATAGCATTAAAAGGTGCACCTCCAAGGAGAGAGAGGAGAAGGGAAAGGATGTCTTCTCAGTGCTTTAGAGTAACAGGCTTTTTATTTTCTGTTTGTGATTGGCTCAGTTACTCGATAGCTCACAACATGTTAACTTTAAGACTCTAGAATGTGATGGCGTACATGCACAAATAAAATAATTTCTCATACCTTGTGGAGGTCACAACCAAACTCCAACAAAAAAAAATTTCTCTTTAACACTGTTGAAGTTCAGTCATTTTAAGCCCATATTGTACATAATCATTATCAAGGTTTACAGTATAGTTTCTGAAGTAACCGTCCTTCTTTCCCTCTGCTTTATGCACTAGTACTCTCCTTGAATTTTGGAGTCCTTCTGAGTCCCTCCGGAGGGCTTGTGCATTCTCATTAATTTTGTTCTTCTCGAGCTAGGTCCTTTCTGAGCAATTTGCATGGATATAATAGAACCTGTTGTATCTTATCTCAGCATTTTTTCCACTTTACCTCGCTTCATATTCTATCAGATCAATGTTGTTAATAACCTTAAGCAACTCTTTTTGGTCATAAGAAATTCTGGCTGCCAAAAGATGTCTCTGGGGGCAATCTCTCTCTATGTGTTTCCCTTTTATGATGTCCATTTCTTGAGGAAGATGCTGAAGGTATCAGATAGTTGTATTTGTAACATATACTGTATGTACAAAACCACACACACAAACACCTAGCATGACTCATTTGCCTACTCAGTGAATTGAAATTGGACATTTTCCTTTCGACTCTCAGGTTGAGCTAAATGGATTAATATTGAAGGACTACTCTGCATCATTCAAATTAATTAGATTGCCTCCTACTGTAGGTGATATGCCTTTGGTCTGAATCATTCTTCATGTCATCAGAATGCCTGCAAGGAAGGAAAAAAACACACCCAGTGTGTTAGTGATATAACTAAAAATTAAAAATGGAAAGTGGGTTTCTGGGAGAAGAAAAATTTAAGTAACTGTGTCTTCAGACAGATGGTGGAGTAGCACACATCACTGGGACTGACATTTTGGAGATGTCTGACTTCGGAAAGAAGTGCAGAGTCACAGGAGGGAAAACAACATTACTTTATACTGGAACACTGGAGTTAGTAAAAAAAGACTATTCTAGTCTAGAGCATTAGAAGACGGAATAATCAATTTACTATAAATCCTGGTTAACATTAACTAAGTACTGAAAATTCTATTCTTTGACACTTTAATTTGTGCTTGAATTTGTCTGATCTTACACATAGTGGTCTAAACATATTTTATAGTGGCTATGTGTTGTGGTTTAAGCCAAGCCAGCAAATAAATATCACCCAGCTGCTCACTCACCTCCCTCCCCAAGTGGGATGGGGAGGAGAATTGAAGAAAAAGACAAGGAAACTTGTGGGTTGAGATAGGAACAATTTAGTAATCAAAAATAATTAAACTAAAAGAGTGATACGAATAATACTATCAGTATCAGTAATACTAATATTGCTATTAACAATATGTAATGAAAATAAAGCTGGCACTACTGGTAATAATGAAAATAATGGAAAAGAAAAAAATTATACAATTCACCAATTGCTGACTGAAGCCTAAGAAGTCCCAGAGCAGTGAGAAACAGAACTGGAGAGAGTTCAAGCCAGAGCCCCAGAGCCAGACACAGAGCAAGTGAGAGGGACTGAAACCCTGGCCCACTTCCACCAACTTATATACTGGACATGATGTTTTATGGAATGAAATAGTCCTGTGGTCAATTTGGGTCTTGACACAGTCCTGGCTGTATCCCCTCCTAGCTTCTTGTAGAGCAACCTGGGAACACAGGTGAAGTATCAGGAACTGAAAAAGAACCTTGACTTGATATAAACATTGCTTAGCAACAGCAAAAAACTTTAGTATGTTATCAATATTTTTCTCAGCACAACAACAACAACAACAAAAGCCTCATAGCTACTGTGAAGATAATTAACTCTATCTCAACTAAAACCAGCACACCATGTGAGACCTCAAAGTATAGGCTTTGCTATGTTAGTGAGAGAGCACAATAATTTGCTCACTAGTCTAGTTGCATCACTGACTCTTACCATTATAAAATCTTCAAGAATTTTTAAGAAGAAGTTTATATTTGTTCCTACCCTAATGTTCTGTGACTAGGCTATTAAAGGTTGTTTGAAGACCATGATACTACTGATGTCATGATCAACAGCTGTTTCTACATTCAAGACAAGTTAGAATAATTTGGTTGTCAGGTGGGGAAACAGACATCTAGTGATTCTGCCTGACATGAAGAATCAGTCTGAAGGCTGTTTCAGAACACCACATTAGAGATCCAGATGGTTTGTGTACCTTAAGCAAAATATAACCAAAGATAAAATGGAGCAGATTGCAACTGTACAGGGCTTTAGAAGTATTTCATGTACGTTTCGCTCTTTCAAGAATTTCCTCATGTTGTGCCCATGTGCTACTTCGTTTGCTTAAAAAAACACCCAGCAAAATCCAGAAGCTGCCTTTTACTTACATGAATGTATCACCAAAACCAGAGTTTAATCTTCTATGGACATGCATACTTCTTTGCCTTCATGTGTAAAGTCAGGTTTTACCTATTTTGAAGGATATTGTTATCAAGGACTGTAGGAAGAGCTTTTGTAGTCCAGGAAAAAAGAAAATTTTTAGGGCCATTTTTCCAAGATGTGCTTGCTGGAACAGAGAAAGATGAACATCATAGAACCAGTTGGGTGCTTTGGTTCTCATGGCTTCCTTAGTCCCAGCATGTTATGGTTTTCAGATTTTGTCCATTTGAGTAGGATTCTCTAAAGGTCTTCTGTCAGTGACAGATATCTTTGATCTGTCCTGTACCTATCCTGCAATATGCTGTCTTGCTCCCTGGAAAAAACAAGGCAAGAGCCAGCAGATATTAATAACAAAATATAAAAGTAAGAAGTGTTAAAATTACATACCCAGAATAGATAAAACAAGTGCAAGGACAATTGTTCCTGTCTCTTTAGCTGCTCTTCGAAAAAGTTAATAAAATCACAAATAAAAGTGATGTAATAACAATGATTTACTTCAGGTTTCAGAAATGCTTCTGATACGTTTCCTCAGAACTGTTAAAAAAAAGGTGTTATAGATGAACCCTGAAACATGGCATAAAACTGGAGCAGCAATAGAAAAAAATGGGTACTAGAGACAGGAGGATACCTCACTGTTTGTTATTTGTGTGTGATTTACAGGATAAAGTGGATAGTGAATTATTGTTTACTTAGTGATGTTGAGCTATTTTTTAAGTGAAAATCATTGCAGATTGTGAGAAATGGTGCTTTTAACTTGTGTTCCTGAACTTCTGTGCACATGTGCTGGAGTTCTCCAAGTATCTTATGCATGTAGAATTTGCAGTGCATTATAGACTGAACTGAAAAATGCACAATTTTGGTCTGTTCTGTGCTTAATTTTTGTAATACTACAAGAAAAAATATTTTAGAAATATGCCCTCAGAAGACACCAAAAAATAATTTGAAATGCATCATGCCAGATGTGTGACATTTGACATTAGGTACATGTAAATTGAAAAGAAAAAAATTTAGCAGGAAACTGACTGATGTATTCAGAGTTGGCCATTTTCTGCTTTATTGAGTAATAAAAGGAGAAATCCAATTGGTATTCACTAAGAAATGCAGTGAAACTGCAGAGCTGTATTCTAAGAACAAGTAAAAGAATAAAATGCATCTTCTTAAAAGCAATTTTGTATGAACTTTGCTCATTTTGGTTAATATAGCTTCGCAAGTGTTCTGCCTGGAGCGACAACTAATGTTTGCTGTGTGAATAGGCTTGTTATACTTTAGCCATTGAAACAGAAATCACTTGCGGAATTAAACTACATTTCTGAGGAACTGGAAAAATGACCTGTTATGACACACAGAACTAGCCGAGAGGAAGTACCAAGGGCAGTCCTGTTTCAATTTTTGAGTAACCCTAACCCTAACCTAGTCTCCCTGACATTTGTCTATTTATTATAGATCAGATGCAGGCTGAGAAATAATTGGCAGGGTCCTGTGGTACTTGTCCAGCCTAGTGTCTAACAACATGGGTCTCTTATCCAACAGATAATGCACTGTTTAGGAGCATGTAAAAGTTTCACTCATATCATATGAGTTAATTGCATATGGAGATTGGGAAGATATGTTCTTCCTATATTTAGTTTTTATCTGCACACTGCCTTTTCCCTTCCACTCTTCTTTCTTTTCCTCTCTTCTTTCCCCACAGTAAACTCCAACTTCTTTTTTATACAGGAATTTCTGTGGAGTTTAGAATATCCACAAAAGTTAGAAATAGCTAACAACTGTTAGCCCATCTCTAACATATCATTCTGCCAGTGTAGCTTGTTCCTTACAGATAATTTTCTTCTGAGTTTTTCATCCTACTTTCACAGGTCCCAAGCAATGAGGATTCTACCACTTTGTCTGGGAGATTATTCCCCAGTTTATTAGATTTAATTGTCAGCAATAATGAGATAGTCCACCAGAGGTTAAAGTGACCACTAATCTTAGCACCTTCCAGACTAAATGCCACCCCAAACACTGTGCTGCAGCTTTCCTTCTATTAACTAAAAAGAGCATTGCAATCAATAGATGAGTGGCACAATGAAGAAGAATCTACATGCACTGGATGTAGATGCACTGGATGCACTGAGGGAGACAAAACATCAACTCTATTCAGGCTAATGCTGATTTGATATAAGATTTTTGTTGTTGTTTGTGTTTTTATTTTTTCTTTGACAATCCTTTTAACACCATAATGATGGTTGTAGTTAAAACAGATATCTAGATGAGAGATGATAGGCAGAGAAGCGGGAAGTCATAATAATGAAACCGGTTTCTATAACAACAGATGGAGTACCAGCTATGAATGGATCCAAGGCAGGTTGTTGGCAGAAAGAACCCTGATTTTGCACCTTTTTGAATTGTCACTGCATTACATATCAGTAAGTGCTAAGTGGAAAAGACACTTGATACAGAAGTGGTAGTAAATATTAACTCTTCACAAGACAGTGAGTTTTGTAACTTTTAACACTCAAATCTTGTTTACTGCATTATATTATTGACACTGGTACAGAGGCCCAGCTGTACTGGTTATTGTGGAGATGTAGAGAAACTGACATTCGCTGTGCCTTAAAAAAAGGGCGTGGGGTAGTAACAGAGACTGGCTTCAGGTATGAACAGATGGGGGTGATACTAAGTCCCAGTTTTTGCTTCCAGATGATTGTCTTTATTTGCCTTAACTGTGTATGGTGGAACAGAGGAGAATGGTGAAAACATAGAATCATAGAATCATAGAATGGTTTGGGTTGGAAGGGACTTTAAAGCCCATCCAGTTCCAATCCCCCTGCCATGGGCAGGGACACCTTCCACTAGACCAGGTTGCTCAAAGCCTCATCCAGCCTGGCCTTGAACACTTGATGGGGCATCCACAATATCTCTGGGCAACCTGTTCCAGTGCCTCACCACCCTCTCTGTGAAGAATGTCTTCCTGATATGTAACCTGAACCTCCCTGATTTCAATTTG
>NW_010253994.1:0-33067 GCF_000690775.1 Eurypyga helias
TTGCCCGGGGACGTTGTGTGGAGCCCCTGCTCGCGGACACGGCCCGGGTGGACGGTCCCTGAGCAGCGGCCGGGCCTGCTGCTCCCCGGGGGTGTCTCCGAACCCTGCCATTCTACTAATTTCTTCATAGGCTTGCGGTGAAATACAGCTGCAGGGGGAGAGGTTTGGGCCGCCGCGTCTTTGAAAGCTGGGGGCGGGAACACCCCGCCCAGGGTCATTTTTTGAGACTGACATCACACGTTGTTAGTTTTGTTTCGTGCTCGTTAACTACTTGTTTTGTATACCCAGCCGAGTTGGCAGTTGCTCTTCAGACCATGGAGCCTTTTGCCTGTGGCACGACGTCAGTTTGAACTAAACTTTCCACCAGTCTTCACTCGCACTTCACCTCCTCGTTGTACAGATTTTGGTTACTTAGACTTTTAATAATTTGTATATGCATTTAAAAATCCATTCTCCTCCACCCTTAGAAGTTTATTCTTTGGTTGAATTAACATTGGAGGCTTCTTTTTTTACCCTCTTAAGCACTAGATATAATTTAACTTATATGATTAATAGCCTGCACATAAAGGGGTTTCTCGTTGCTGTTGTGCAGGAGTTATTGCTGATGTTCCAAAGAAGCAGCAAAGGATAAGTGTCCCTGGATTTTCCCTTCATACCTCTATTAATTTTCCTTTCTCTTGTCTCTTACAGGGTTGTGTTGATCATCCAATTGTTTTGACAGAAGCGGTGTGCAATCCGCTGTATTCGAGACAAATGATGTCAGAGCTCCTCTTCGAATGTTATCAAGTGCCAAAAGTGTCCTATGGCGTAGATAGCTTGTACAGTTTTTACCACAACAGAAGGCAGAACTGGCCCTGCAGTGGTTTGGTGATATCTTCAGGTTATCAGTGTACGCACATTTTGCCAGTCTTAGAAGGCAGGTGAGCTCCTGGTGTCCTAAGAACGGTGCAGCCTCTGACAGCCATTGACTTTTCAGTGGTGCAAATACCCCTTCCTCTAGCACTCAGTATTCCAGCTCCTGCAGTATAAGCTCTTATTTGGTCTTAATTTATACTGACACGTTGAAACTAGGTCTGCAGATTTTGTTACGTTCCATTGAATTTTGAAGTGAAGAAGCAGTGCTGTCCTTGTATGTATCGTATTTTTAGTTACTATTCATGCAGAGCTCTCTACATTCAAGAGTAGAAGGGGATATCTGTTCCAAGTAAGAGTGGGCATTAAACGACATATGGTAGGTTTTAAAGCAGCTTGGGGACAAAACAAAGTGCTTTGTGAGATTTCTGCAGTTCTTGAGGCTTTTATAATTCTGATTTTATTGCTACGTTGCTCTACCTTTTTTTTTTCCCCCCCTTCTTTTTAAATCCTTACTGCAGGAAATGGCCTTATTATATCTGGTAGATGCTTCAGATTTTCGAGGGTTACCCCAGGCCAACTGTAAAGTGTTACAGAAGTTAAAGGAACTACTTTTATCTCCACTAACCATCACTTCCCTTCTTAAAAATAGAGCATGTTCTTGCTGTAGCCAAAACTATTTAACATTTGGACCTTCTTAAAGCAGAACAGAGCCTTTTAGAACTATCTGCAATAAACAAGGCAGTGATTGTTTTCTGAGAAAAGCAGGTGTGTTAGTTTCTCTGGTAACTGAATCTTGAAATATTTGCCTGTGAGTATTCATCTGTCAGCTTGACCGTATCAGAAATTAAATAGTACTGGGGAAAGTAGGAGGTCTCTTTTATGCTGAACTTGTGGATCTCTCCAGCCACAGTTGTGTCTCTTTGCATTCTCAGGTTGGATGCTAAAAACTGCAAACGTATTAATCTTGGCGGGTGTCAAGCAGCTGTGTATCTCCAACGCCTCCTTCAGCTGAAATACCCGGGACACTTTGCTGCCATCACTGTCAGTCGCATGGAGGAAATACTGCATGAGCATAGCTACATTGCAGAGGACTATATAGAAGGTAAAACCAGCTGTAATTTACCACGGGGTAGTGTTAGTCCAACCTTGGTTTTCTCCTCTATATCTCTTGGTCGCAAGTTGGTTGGGATTCTGGCAGAAACACTCTGCTACTATTTTGCTTTCTTCATAGCTGTCTTTCTGATAATCTACCTCACAGGCAATGCTTGTCAACAGTTTAACATTAATTTGGAATCTAACATTAAGATTGTAACAAAGTTAAATTACAAAAGAAGTTCTATATTTGTTAAGATTTCTCTGTGAATAAAAAGGGGGTAATTTCAGAGGAAGGTAATTTAAAATGAGTTTGTTGGTCACTTTACTCTCTACTTCCAACAAAGCATTAAATTGGCTAGGATACTTTCTGCATCTAGCCATGTTTATCTGCCTTAAGGTTTCCAAAATGGCAGAGGACACTTCTCATGATCTTTTGTGAAATAAAGAAGTTTTACAATTCCCACGGTAAATGTCATCTTAAGTAGTGTCTGAAGAAAAACGTTTTCTTACATTTGTCGCTTGTGAAAGCACCTGCAGGAGTCCTTAGAAATGTGTGGTTACTCTCCCTTACCTTGGGGAGAGGGAAGAGATGTGAGTATGCACTTCCCACTTCTTAGTACATTGTGTTTTCTGCGTGCTGGAGATCAGAGCACTGGGTGTGTGACTGGAAGGTAGTGCTCTGAGGGGGTAGCTGAATAGGGGGGCAGCTGCCAAGGGGTGACAGAATCCCAGGCTGGACCATTGTTGCCCTCTTTCTTCCAAGTCCCAGTCTAGTGTGGAGTGCCTACAGCATACAAGTCATTGTTTTCAGCCTGGCAAAACTGTTATTTTGCTTTCAAAACGTTCAGAGCTACAGAAGTGGCGGTCCCCAGAGTACTATGAGAACAACATGCACAAGATGCAGCTGCCTTTCTCTAACAAACTGCTGGGAAGCACCCTGACATCGGAGGAAAAGCAGGAGAGGCGGCAGCAGCAATTGCGCCGACTTCAAGAGCTCAACGCGCGCCGTCGAGAAGAGAAGCTGCAGCTTGACCAAGAGAGGCTGGACAGGTTACTGTACGTACAGGTAATCAAGGCAGAGTTTTCTGTCTGATCTTTTGGGAGGAGGGCAGGCTGCCCTCAGCTTTCTCAGAGGGTCGTGCATCACCATAAAGAAGCTATGACTCTCCTGTGTGTTTTCTGATAGAAGCTTTTTAAGGTTAGTTGCAAGATAAAAGGGAGAGGCTGAGGATGCTTCCAGGCTCTGAACAGTACTCTTGTGAAATATTTTGAATGCTGCTGAAGTGTGCACATCCTGATACCTAGTAACGAAGGCAAAGTGTTGGGACAGGTGCAGCTGGCAGACTGTGATTGCCCTGTGTTGTTCATCACCGCTAACTCTGATCCCTCTGTAGGAACTTCTAGAGGATGGTCAAATGGATCAATTCCACAAAGCTTTGGTGGAGCTGAACATGGACTCTGCAGAAGAACTTCAGTCTTATATCAACAAATTGAGTCTGTCTGTTGAACAGACGAAGCAGAAAATCCTACAGGCAGAAGTCAGCATTGAAGTAGATGTTGTGGACAGCAAGCCAGAGGTACAGTGTTTTCACCAAGTTAATCTTCCTCTTAATATCTGTGAGAGAGTTAAGTTTCTGTGCTTGAGAATGTGCCCCTTCAGACTTTTATTGATGAACTAAGCTCTTCCTTTAAAACAGTGCAACTCATTGTTGATTTGGTAACTGTTGCTCTCTTTTCCAGCTTTCCTACACACCTACAGGAAGTGACAGTTTGGATTTTAGAGAGTATGCCCGAAACCAGTAACCCTTCTTGTGCTGTTTTGCACTGTGCTCTGGGACATACCTCATAGTTCTAGGTAGATTCCACATAGTTCTAAGCATTATCTCTAGGCTTCCTGGCAGTAGTTGAAGTATACGGTTACGTAATGATTTTGTTCATACTTTAAACCAATCTCTAACTCTGCTTTTGCATTAATTTTGGTGAAGTAAGGGTCTCATAGGTTAAAGATTTTTTTTTCTAGTGTCTGACAACTAATTGACATGAAGTTGTAAGTACTTAGGATTATAACCAGTTGAGATTTAAGATAACCATCCTTAAATGTCTCTAGCCTTGTATTAAAGGAATACAACCTATCATCAATCTTTTTGTTAAAAACAATATTTGTTTTCCTTTCTGTTCTTCCCTTTCAGGTGCAAAGAATTTTATGGTAAACAACTAACCCTTTGCCTTCATTCTGGCTATCTTTTTTTTGGTGCAATCGAGCAGCATGTTCTGTTCTGCTGACTTTAGCAATTAATCTTTCATTGTTCTCTTGGTTGTTGGAGTTGTCTTGAAGATGTGAAGCTTATTTGTTTGCTTTGCCAGACTAATGTAGGCCCAGCACATAGCAGCTTCTTCCAAGAGATGGTCTAAGACTGTTTGTGCATGTACTTGGAATTGCCTTTGAGGCCATGTAAGACAGAGCTTTTTTAGCTATATCAGCCTTTGCTCAGGAAAAAGTAGAGATAAACAGAAAATTGAAGCATAGAGGAGAGTGATGCCAGACAGAGGAGTTCTTGTGTGTTATGTGGAACTTGAGATGTAGCCAAAACTAGCGGGTGAGCTGGTATCCTCTTGGTTATATTTTGCCTATCCTTAACCTTAACAGGAAGGTTTGTGTAAGAAGCAGAATGGCTGCGTTGGAGCAAAAGCGAGGTAGATCCTGGGCTTACTGTTGTGGTAAAGAAACTTCTGCCTTCTATAAGGTGTTCTAGAGAGAGATAAGTGAAAGGCTGTCAGCTCCTTGTAATTTTGCCCAGTGGTTGTGCCCGAGTTCCAACATGTGTGTTTTGGATCCCACGCTCCTCCTCTTTACTGAGTGTAATTCCAGGCCTCGGGATGAATCGACAAGCTGTTTTGTTTGGTCCGTGCTTTGTGAGAAAGCCTACAATTATCCCCAAAACCATTTGTGAAGATAGACCGTCCCTCTGTGGCTGCATAAAGGAGGCTAAGAGCTAATTATGTTGGCCTAGGGTTTGTGCCAGCTCTTCAGCAGAGTTCTAGGGTTTTTTTACCCTTAAACCTAGCAACAGAAAGAGGAATGGATTTAGAAGAGCATAAGTGTTGGAGATAACTTTAGGTGACTGCTCTTCCTTTGCTCTAACAATAAACAGTGCTTAAACTTCAGTTTGAGTAGTTGGTTTTTAAGTGGACCTAAGCTAGGTAGTTCAGAAAGTTTAAATGACCTCGCTTTAGCTCACCCTGTTGCTTCCTAAACATTGCAACAAATGTTTCAAGTTTTAAAATAACAAAAATAAATCTGTAGCAACAAAATCCTAAATGTAACATTGTAACAAAAAAAAGGAGCTCGTTGAAAAGCTGCTCTGGCTTCACAGCAATGAAGTACTCCAGGACTTTGAGTGATGCTTTTCATTAGGAACGCCTTTGGGAGCATCTTCCCATCTGTGTAAAATACAAGGGCTTTTGGTATATCCTGTCTGCTAATGCAGGGTGGTTGAAACTGTCAAAAATTGTGGGGGAGCTTTGTAGCCTGCAAATATTTGTTTTCCAGAGCCACAAAAGCAAGGCAGGGAATTTAATGGTAATTACAGAGCAGTTAGAGGTACTGGGAGTGTACCAAGTTTTAACCAGTTTAAAAAGCTGTTTTAGTAAGTTTTAGTGAGGTGTTATATTTAGGACACAGCTGGCTAGGATCCTGGCAATCAGCCTGTTGACTAAGGCCTTCAGTTTCTGAGGTGGCATCATGATAAATTTATTGAAGTGTTTGATTTTTATACTTTGAGCGAATGACTGTCATAACTCCTGTTCACCCTTCTGATTTTTGTCTTCGGTGCTGGAGAAAGCATATTCTCTTTGGGGCATGTTAAAAATTTGAGACTTGAGGGGATCAGGATTGAATTTTCCAAATGTGTCACCAGAATTGAAGTCATAGATGTGCTCAGCACACCTGAGCTCACCTACCTTAATATATTTTCTCTGTTTCCAGACTCCTGATTTGGATCCATTAGGCAGTGAACAGTCACTGGAGGATGTGGAAAGTATTAATGAGTTTGAGCCTCTGTTTGCTGAGGAGCAGCCTGAAGTTGAGAAGCCTGTTGCTGCAGTGCAGGTTTGGTTTCTATATCTATGCCTGGTGCCAGAGGTTGCTGCCTCCTGGTTGTCCAGCTAGTCTGCTGACATTTCTCCAAATGCAAACATTGTTTGTCTGCTGAGGGAAGAGGTGCTTAAGTTATCTGAAGAGGACATTAAGAGAGAAGTCCTTGTAATCTTAGCTGATGGTTTAGAGCATTAATATGCACACACTTCTTTTTAGCAGTGCCATGTTATTAGGGAAAATAAGTCCTGCTCAAATTTTTTTGTGTGATCCATAGCTTGAGCTCACGTCCCATTGGACACAATTTTCAATGTGTGAGGTTAAACCTTAGGACTGAGTGGCACCAAGCAGAATAAAGTGTAGGAAGAGTCCAGCTTCCTTGGTCTCTTGGAGCCTTTTACAGCATGGAGCCTTCTGATGCTCTGTGAGCATTATGATCTGGGTTTTTTGGTATGGAATTGTTTGGAAACTTTGCTTATTCTAGAATATTACTGTTCTTTAAAATAATTTTCTACTGCTTCTCAATCTTTTAAAGCCCGTGTTTAACCTGGCAGAGTACCACCAGCTTTTCCTTGGCACTGAAAGAATCAGGGCTCCAGAGATTGTCTTCCAGCCCTCCTTGATAGGAGAAGACCAGGCTGGTATAGCAGAAACCATGCAGTATGTCCTTGAGAGGTGAGTTTACAAAGCTACCTGGCACTTACTTCAAATAAACTAGTCTTGTTTTGATATCAGCTTTTGCAATACTCGTTAATTAACAATAGAAGGAGAAAATATGTTTGAATAGTTCTTTCTGGTGGGGTTGCAGGTTAGACATATCTTCCTGTTCTGAAAAACACGTGTAACCCTGCTTGTCTTAAGTCAGTAGTCTCCAAAGTTTTTTTTGGTTCATCACCCCATCAGTAAAAAATGTATGAGCACATACCTCCAATATATTTATATTTATAAATTACATACAGGTACTACTGAACTAGTATATGGTGTATGTTTTAAAATGTACACCAAAATAGAAATTCAAAAAGGATGAGGTGGAGGTGAAATAAACACTGTTTTAATTGTATTAATGATACAGAAAATAGCTTTTTCCTGCACCCCAATGGGTTGTCTTGCACACACCTCACTTAGGAGACCCCTGGTTCAACTTGTTATAGAGGGAAACAACAAGCCCTAGTGAATATCCATTGAAACCAGGAGCTGGCAGTCTCTGGATTTGCAGACTGGAATCAGGCATGGCATTTTTAAGTTACGATATAGGCACACTTGCTGGACAGCTATTTCCAGGCATCGTAGTGTTAGCGAAATGTCACCCCTGAACTGTATGAACACACAAGATTGCATTTTCTGAAATGTGAGAATTCCAGCTCTACCGAGTTGTTGATTTGTGGAGTATGTTGCACAGAGTGCTTTTAGGGATTTTTTTCTGCCACCCTCTGAATTTCCAGAAAACAAACACCCACAGGTTTTCATGCTAGGGAAGGGAAGGAAGTTTCTAAAAGTGAATCCTGCAGACAAGGTGTCAGCCCATAGCTGTTCAGTTCTCAGGCAGAGATGTCCTTGAGAAAGGCTGAAGGTGGTTTTTGTTCCTTGTAGGTATCCTAAGGAGCAACAAGCTGTTCTTGTCCAGAATGTTTTTCTCACTGGTGGAAATACAATGTACCCTGGACTGAAAGCCAGACTCCAGAAAGAACTCCTAGAGATGAGGCCCTTCCAGTCGTCTTTTCAGGTACGTGTGTTGGCATGATGGTTACATGAACTCCGTTCATTGATGTTCCAAAATAATTCAGGGTGGGAGAGGTAAGAGATTGATTTCTTAAGGTTGGGACAGTTATTATCTGTAACAAGCAACCTTTGTTAGCTGGAGTTGATGGGAAAAACTGTGTTGGCTTAAAAATGAAGTTACATGTTCAGTTTGTCACATGTAATGACTGTCTGGGACAAAAGAGATGCAGTATTTTACAAGCCTGTGATCCCTTGCTAGGTTTTTAGTAGTGAGCACGGTACAAGCTGGGCAAGTCCCAGAGTTTGCCATGGATTTTGTAAGGACACTTGCAAGAGTCTCCCTTGCTGTTCTGAAACATCTTGTCTTCTCAAATCTACTAACTTCTTGAATAGAAAGTCAGGTGTTAAACTGTGGGGAGGAAAAAAAAAATCAGTGCAAATATAATCTTGTGATTCCACAACCCTTGTTTAGTACAGTTACTGCAGGTAGCTGTGAGCAGGGTGTGATTGGGTGTTACAGCCACATACCTGGTAGTTTTAGGGACAATATTCTGGTTGGAGCGAGTCCAGAGGAGGCCACAAAGATGCTCCGAGGGTTGGAGCACCTCTGCTATGGGGACAGGCTGAGAGAGTTGGGCTTGTTCAGCCTGGAGAAGGGAAGGCTCTGGGGAGACCTTATAGCACCTTCCAGTGCCTGAAGGGGCTACAAGGAAGCTGGGGGGGACTTTACAAGGGTCTGTAGTGACAGGACAAGGGGGAACGGGTTTAAATTGAAAGTGGGGAGGGTTAGATTAGATATCAGGAAGACGTTCTTCCCAGAGAGGATGGGGAGGCACTGGAACAGGTTGCCCAGAGAAGCTGTGGATGCCCCCTCCCTGGAAGTGTCCAAGGCCAGGCTGGATGAGGCTTGGAGCAACCTGGTCTAGTGGAAGGTGTCCCTGCCCATGGCAGGGGGGTTGGAACTGGATGGTCTTTAAGGTCCCATCCAACCCAAACCATGCTGTGATTCTGTGATTCTATGACATTACTTGCTAAGTTTGAGTGTGTAACTTGTCTATAGGAAGAAAATGAGCACATTATCTGCTTTTAATCTTGCTGTTTGTAACTGAATAAGAGCTTCCTTCTTCCACTGAAATGCAGTCTGTACTGTGGTCCTACCAGTAATCTGTCACTTCACGGGTATCGCACATGGGATTCACACCGTGTCTGGTCTAGCAAGCCCATAGTTGATCCAGGAAAGCAGCTCATGCTACAGTAACAGGAATAATTGAAATGGAAGTATGAATCTACACCAGTGGAAGGAGTGCATGTGGACCCTTCCCACATACAGTGATTTCTTAGCCTGCTACTTCAAGCAGGGAGGAAGTTTTGGAGGAGCACTTGGTACTTGTTCTGCACTACCACCAACTTTTCCAGCTTTGGCTTCCAGCTGTGAGGGCAGTTGGTTGTGAATGTGATACACCCATGTGCTTTCTCAGCTGGTAGGAACACGGCAGGCTCAGGGGGAATTGGTCTCAAGGTGAAAACACTTCACACCCTTTCCTAAAATGACTTCCCCAGAGGCACTGAATAATCACCTCAAACTTCTGGAATTCAGCGGTTTTTCAGGGTAAAGAGGGCTTTTTGCTCTTGTGTTGAATTGACGTCATTGTTCTCTTCTCCTTTCATCCAGGTTCACCTTGCTTCCAGTCCTGTTTTAGATGCCTGGTATGGGGCTAGGGATTGGGCAGTGGAATACATGGCCCGTGAGGAAGGCTGGATAACCAGAAAAGACTATGAAGAAAAAGGGGGAGAATACCTCAAGGAACACTGTGCTTCAAATGTCTATGTTCCCATTCGCCTTCCCAAGCAGGTCCCACGGACAGCGGAGGCGTTAGCGCCTAGCAGAGTGCTGACATCCAGCACGGGCAATCCCTGTGAGCAGGCATAGCTCCGTGCCTCCGTCACAGGCCCTCGGGTGGAGGTAACGGCGCAGGGAGAAGCCGTTACCGGGTTGCAGTATGAGCTGTGCAGGGAGCTCAGGCTTCAGCCTCACCTTGCAGCCTGCTCAGAGCTCTGAGCATCTCACCCAGCCGCTTGAACAGGCTGCGCTGGGGCGTCAGCGGGAGCACTTGCAAGGCTTAGTGCTGCCCGTGCACAGCGCGGGGGTGCGCATCCGCAAGGAGGAGCACAGCAGAGTGCGTTCTGGAGAGAAGTACCATCTGAGGAACTTTCATTGTAAGGCTCAGGGGGTTTTGAGAGTGTATGTTTTACAGCTTTTTTTTAATTTAATTAAGACGTGCCGGGTTCATGCCGCCGCTGTTGCGTGACCCGGAGCTGGGCTTGTCTCAGGCGAGGCACTCCAGCAGGCGGCTCCCTCGCGCGTCGCAGCCAGTGTTTGTCGGATTGTTGGGATCACCGCGCTGCTGGGGACTGGAGGGGCTGAGCTGGGCCTTTCTTCCTGAGCCCTCCTGCGCTCGCTCCATGTTTGATTTCCTTCCTGCTACACTCCTTCTGCTCACCCACTGCCACATGATTTCAGGTGCTTTTTGACTCCATTTATGTCAGTGATTTTGATGTCTTGGTTGAAACTGGAGACCCGCTCGCATAAAGCACGGTCCAGCTGTAAAGGCAGAACCCTCCATAGCTGCCAAGTCTTGTGCAGTCCTTAAGTGGTGGCTGAGCAAAGCAGCTCTTGACTGATGGGACCTTTTTATTAAAAGTTGGTTTAGCAATAAAGCAAACTTTTTGCTTTATCACTAACTTACGTGTCTCGGTGATTTGACCTCTTCAAAGAGTAAAGCAATGAGGGTGTATTTGATTGGTTGTACCTTGCTGACAAATGCAGGTTTGCCAGGCCCCCATCCTGCTGCACAGCATGCTGTAGCTTAAATTTGACTGGGCATCCAGTTGTCATAGTGAACAACTTGCTGTTGAAAGAATAATCGATACTAAATGCTGAACGGAAACCTGAGCAGACTCCATCACTTTGGCGAGAGCTGTAAACTTAGGCTGGAAAAGGCAAGAACATGAGGAAAATATCCAGGCCATAACTGGGATAAAAAGGTAAGTGGGGCTGGCTTGCCGTCCCCAAAGACTGCGGAGCATCAAGGTAAGTTGTCACCTGGAGGATTCAAAACAAAAGATGTGAGCTTGTGTTGGTGCTGAAGTGAGGAGTTTGTCACCACAGGATGTGATACGCACGCTTCTGGGTTCACAAAGTATAACCCAGAGAAACCTGCTGCCCAGTATGGAGGTCTGTCCTGCACACAGGAGGTCCTGCAGGCGCGTGCTCCTCGGCGAGCATGTGAGGGAAAGGGTGTTACATTCCCAGTCTCCACACGGTTCTTGTGGCACCCTAGTCCTCATGGTCATTTGCAGATGGAATACAGGTCTCGATGGACCTTTGGTGTGGTCCTCGCAGGCTGGGGGAGGAGGAGAAGGGAGCTTGCTGCCTTTGGCTAACCTCAAATTTGGACTGCTGATCCTGTCCCTAGCTGCCTGGAGGCCTACGACCATTAAGGCAATTCTATGGGTGGTAAAGAATGTGGAAGAACGTGCTGTGCTGAAACACAGTTACACCCCAATGTGTCTTTTCTGAGCTCTGTTCCTGTGGCTGACCTGGGGTAGAGCATATGATGTCCCATTGCTGTTTGACCCTTTCTGATGAATCTTTAGCTGTCGTGGCAGAGCGGCTACTCGGGATACAGAAATCTGTTCCAGTAGTTGATGCTGGCTGCTAAATAAGTCAGTGTTGGGTATAAAACTGTTACAGAATGAAGGCCAGAGAGGGCATCTGTAGTAGATAGTGATATTATAAATGTTTGGCCAAATTATGCCAACCACTTGGCTTGCTTTAATTCAGCACAGAGCTAATTCTGTGCAGAGATGCCAGATCATCTGCTTAAACAGCTTCATGGAAGCATAATTTTATAATCTCCTAAATATTAACTGTTAATTTGTTACCTTATGCCCTCAATAACTGTAACTAGTGAACTTGGACAGCGTGATCATGGTCACAGGCTGTTCTGAATGTGCTGCTGGGCATTCAGTTGCTTGGAGTAGCACGATGAAAAGCGTCAGTGTTGCAAAACAGGATTAATTTTACCCATTTAAGTTCGGTTCACCAGTACAATTTTTGGTGGTGCTACGTGAGCCGTGGTGCTGGCAGGAGAAAAACGGGAGGTGCCTGGTGCTGAGGGCAGGAGTAGGCAGTGGTGTTATTTTTGACAGTAGTGTTGGTCGGGGTCTTTGTGGAGCTCCACCGTCGTGACACTTGCAGCGAAGTTTGGTTTTCTCTACCCACGTGCAGAATTTGGTGATTTACCATATAATTGGCACAGGGCTCGCCAAAGGGACTTGGACTGTTTCTTCCGTGCCTTGGCTTATGCCAGCTGAGGGGAGTAGGGCACCTGCTTGGCTCCTTTTTAATGGGACTTCTGGCTGTGTGAGGAGCAGTAGGAGGAATCGTTACAAAGAGAAAGCTGTTTAATGACAGAAAAAAAATCACTCTGTGGACAGGAAACGTGAGCTGACGCTGTGAGAGCCTTTGCCAAGCGATCGTCGGGCTGCTGTTGAGTGAGCTGCTGTGCAAGCAGCCTCAGAAATCTGTCCTGTGTTTACCCTGGCAGGTGTCCTGCAAGCTGACAAAGTGTAGTTGCCAGGTCAGAGATGGTCAAGTGGTTCCCATTTGGTCCCAGTTTTAAGTTAAAAGCAACCTGTAACCTCATTATACAATTCAGTTATCACCTAATTCAGGTAAAGAACACGAAAGTACAAGTTGCAGTTTAACAGGCATGGGGAGCTTGGTCTATTTAATCTAAAAGAGAGCTCAAACTGGGTTCCCCCTTTTGCAAGGTGCCTAAGACCTGCTCCGAGTGGAAACACCACGTCAGTGAGAAGCCCTGGAGATGAAACGCAGGTCACGTGTTTAACATCCCAGATTTCCGTCTGAGCTGCCTGCGAGCCTTGCTTTTGGTCTTCAAGGCTTACGTTTCCCGTGCCATGGTGACTTCAAACACTAACCGCTCCTTGCTAAATCTCCACTAGGACACCGAGATTAGAACTCTCTGCTCCAGTTATTAGTCTCCAAAATACTTAATGTGCTGTGTAAGACAGCATTTCAGAAGAAAGAGAAGATGCCCGTGAACTGTCACTTAAAACTGAGGATTATCCCTCCAGAGACAGCCTGCAACGATCCTCTAGCAGCCAGTCATAAACCAGAAGTTTTGAAGCTTGTGTGGGATGAGCAGGGGAGGGGAGAATGCTGTAATGGGTTTAACATTATCCCCAAAGTCAGATGGTGGGATTTCCACCCCGGTTCGAGGCGTCAGGCACAGAGCAGCTGCACTGATTCCCATCACTCATTCCCACCGCTTTGTGCAGGCAGCGAGCGGTCCCTGAGCATCAGCCTTAGCGGAACAACCCGGTTTTAAATGGCCTAAACCCTTGCCATGGTTTGCCAGGAGTTCTTCAGGCTCCGGCTCCTTTTGCTCCCTCTTTTCAGGTGCTCGGTTTCCTATATTTAGTTGACAAATATCTTTTCCCCTCCTTGTCCATCACCCAAGCCCAGCCCCACCTCTTAGGGTGACAAAGTGTCATAGTTTTAGGATGTTTTGTTTTAAACTGTATTGGATTTGTTACATCTTTAGGGATCTTTTCTTCCTTCTTTTGAGCGGTGGGCTTGGCTTCCCTTTCCTAACGCAGCAGAGACGGTGCCGAGAGACTGCACCGAGGGTCAGGAGACCTGGGTCCATTCTCGTGTCTGTTTGCTTCGACCTCGGTTCTGTGTCTTGGTGTCTGTAACAGCACAGCTGAGCTGAGAACAGTGCTAGAGGGGGTGTCACAGTGCGTAGTTACTGGGGGAGACCATAAGGGTGGTGAGAAGGCTGGGAAGGGGTTTGTGGGAAGGAGGGGGAGGTCAAGTCAAATCATGGAGAATTGGTCTGTCTGTGCTTCATGCACACTGGGCCGAGGAGATCTCCAAAGCACTCCCTGCCTGAAGCTGGAAGAAGCATGGTAAGAATCACTCCGTGCAGGTAAGCTTTCTTCTTAAGCAATTGCTGTTGACCACTGTCAGTTAGAGTATGAAACAAGCTGGATTTATGGTCTGACTCAGAAGCTTTTATGCTCTTAAAATTCCTGGGTTTAGCCAGGATAGTATTTTTTTAGCTTTTCATTCTTTTAGCTTTTTATTTTTTTCAGGACTGAGGTGAAGTATGAAGCAGCTTCTCCCTTCATCTGTCAGGAAATCAATGTGCTGTGCTGATGGGAAAGCATCTGTTATGTTGCCAGGGAGATTCTGTGAAGGGATCCAGGTTCCTGCGCTTCCAGTGGCCATAGTCAGGCTGTTCCGTCAAGAGGAAGCTCCTGGGGGGAGCTTGGTGCGTTGCCCTTGGCAGGTCGGGCTGGACAGATGAGCTTTGCCACACGCAAGGAAAAGCGTGGCTTTGTTCGGACCTGTGTGGGATGGATCTCGGAGGAAAGAGACGTCTGGAACACACCTAAACTCCCCGTGGTTGAACAGCTTGGGAACCCGGTGGATGGTTGAGTGTTGGATAGCAGGAAGACCGCGGTGCACTGGGTGCCTGCCTGCCTTAGACGGAGGGTGAGGGTGTGTGGTGGGCCTCTGGGTGGGGGAAGTTTTGAGGGGTGATGGCAACCCGCAGCCCCACAAGCCTCGGCTGCTGCGGTGGCACATGGGGGTGGCAGACAGGGCTGCTGTGTACTGATGCTCGGGAGGGGTTGGCTGCAGCTGAGGATGATTTGCCTCCTCTCTACACTATTATCCGCTTCCTGGAGCATCCTCCACGCTCCTAAACAGCTCCGTATGCACAGTGGGAAAACTGTCCGTACGAGGGTGGGAGGCTGCTTGGAAGCAAGTTTGAGTCTGTGCAAACAGGTTTTGGGTAGTCTTATCTTTCCATGGAAGGTTCTGATGTGGAGATTTTGTTCTTCGGGGTGTTCTTGCTCTCTTCAAAGGAGCAATAAATAAGAAAAACTAGGCTGCCCCACTGACGCTTGTTTCTGCATTTGAACGGCAGCACAACCGCATCCAGATAAGACACAGTCCTGTTGGCCTCGTCTTCCTGCTCTGGGGGCAGGGACTTTCGCAGGGCTCTTCCACACAGTGTTAGAAAGAACTTCAGTCACTGCTGGAATGACCAGAAGTCCCTTGGGGACAGGGGTGACCTCCCCTCTCGCCCCTCTCACCTTCAGCACCAGCTTCCAGCTTTACTTGGATAAATCCACCTCGCCTAATACGCTGCCAGCGCTCCAGAGGCAAAATGCCTTCAGAAGGTCCCAAAGTGTTTCCTTAGATGTACCCACAACTGCTTGCTCCTTGGATTGCGTGCGGGGCGGGCTGTCACAAGGCAGATGCCATCTGCTAGCACTGGGTTTGAGCTGTCGGGAAGCTCCTTGCATAACACCTTGCATAGCTTGTCTAGCGTTAGGAAAAGCACCTGATTTCTGAATGTGACAGGGTTGGGGTTTTTTTGTCATCTTTAAACTTAGCTTTGTGTCCCTTGGGGGAAGCATGTGCATTAGCACGATGCTCCTGGCTGGCATTGCTTCTCAGCGCTGGGAAATGCGTTTCAAATCCCGATCCTTCAGTCACTGGGGGTTTTTTCCACATTGCAGCTTGGTTAAAATATACCCCACTCCTCCTCTCACCCCAGATTCCTGCCACATACCTGGCATTCCTTCATCCTTAATGACATGAAGGAGTGGGGGATTTCACCCTCCTGGAATTTTAGAGGAATACTAAGTGGATTTCTTGTGAAAAGCCCCATTTAGGGTACGAATCTCCCCAGAAGATAGTCCCATGTGGCAACCTTGCTTTTGTTGGCGAACAAAATTTTCGGTTCCTTGTTCAACGTTTTCCTTGGGCCTTCTTGTAAGTATTGCCATGGCTGGAGGCCGCGTTGGAGCAAGCTCCTGCTGTGGTGGATGAAGCAGAGGGCTGGAGCCCCTCTGCTATGATGAAAGGCTGCAAGAATTGGGCTTGTTCAGCCGGGAGAAGAGGAGGCTCCAGGGAGACCTGATAGCACCTTCCCGTACCTGAAGGGGCTACAAGGAAGCTGGGGGGGACTTTTTACAAGGGCCTGTAGTGACAGGACAAGGGGGAACGGGGTTAAATTGAAAACAGGGAGGTTTAGATTAGATATCAGGAAGAAATTCTTCATGGAGAGGGTGGGGAGGCACTGGCACAGGTTGCCCAGAGAAGCTGTGGATGCCCCATCCCTGGAAGTGTCCAAGGCCAGGCTGGATGAGGCTTGGAGCAACCTGGTCTAGTGGAAGGTGTCCCTGCCCATGGCAGGGGGGTTGGAACTGGATGATCTTTAAGGTCATTTCCAACCCAAACCATGCTGTGATTCTATGTGCATCCTTGCAAAGGTGGGTGGGGACAAGAGTGGAACTCCTGGGCTGTTGGCACTTAAGTTTTACCAGTCGCTGCAGTGTGGACAAACTCTCCGTATAGGCAACATAAAGTATAAGGCAATATAAAAGTTATTAAGTTAACAGTTTTCTTCCAGGCTTAGTCATTAATTTACCCTAATGAACATAAAGCGGCATTGGGTCAAAGTTTCCTCCAGCCTGGTCCTGGTAGTGACCTCCAGGAGATGTCGAGGGAGGATTATAAGCACAGGAGCAGTAGCAATATGTGTGTAAAACAGGAAGAAGACTGTAAATAATCACAGCCAGTTAATAGTAGGCAGCCAAGGAGGTGCGGGAGCACGGGTGCAGTCTCTCTTTACGTGGCATCCTTCACCATCGCAGGACTCTGCCCTCTTACATGCATTGATAGGACAGGGTAAGATATCCAAATTACAGAGCCCCACAAGGATGTGGATTTTGGACTAGGAACACCACGCTGGACTGTGAATGTGTGCTCCGGAGGCATCGTGCTGTGTTGTGGGTGTTCCTGAGCCTGCAGCGAAGCTGCTGTTGTTGCCCCCAGCCGCGCTCCAGCGGTGAGGGGCTGGGGCAGGACACTGCGTCTGCCCACAGAGCCCGGCTCCGCTGCCTGCTCTGGTAAAGGGGCTTTCCTGCAGCTCCCGGGGCAGATACAAAGGCAGCAAGAGCCTGGGTCATGGTGGGGGACACCCTGGGTTGCTTTCATCCAGCTCCACGGTGGCAGAGGGCCATGGGCTGTTCTCACTGCTGAGGAAACAATGGAGAGGAAAGCTTTGATTTCCCAGCGATGGACACCCTCCTGCTCCAGGGTGGTGCAGATGGAAGGAACTGGGGGCCAGGATTTGTTGTTTTGCTTTTATCCTTTGTTAACCGCTGGTAACTTCTTGGTGCGGGAACTGCTGTGACCTCTCTTTAGGTTTTGTTTGTGCACTCTGGCTGACATTGTTCTCATCAGGCCTTTGATATTCAGCCCTGGGAGTGTCCCCTGGCCTGGGAACAGGAAGAGTAGAGCCCCGCTGCCAGGAGGGAGAGCTGGTGTCCTGCCACGGTGGCACCACGCAGTGATGGGTCTCTCCATCACCCAGGGGAGACAACGGCATCACGTGCTGTCGTGGGCTGTCCCCAGGTCGATGACTTGTGCCCAGCATCCACCCTCCGTGGCCGCAGCAGTGTCCCGTGTCATCAGCGGACATGGCCTACAGCTCTTGCTCCGGTTGGAGCAGCTGATGGTGCCACACTGCCAGTGGGTGGGGAAGATGCAATGAAGCAGCAGTCAGTTTTGGGTATTTGTCATGTTTTCCTTGGAATAGGAGAACCAGGAATTTGCAGAGCTTTTGTACTGGGTTCAGGCTGGAGGCTCGTGCCTGGAGGATGCTGGGAGATGCCCAAC
Organism: Eurypyga helias; assembly: GCF_000690775.1. NCBI lineage: Eukaryota > Metazoa > Chordata > Aves > Eurypygiformes > Eurypygidae > Eurypyga > Eurypyga helias. The sequence continues at coordinate 17,550 of NW_010253994.1, forward strand.
GTGTGTGATCCGGGGCAGCTTTGCTCAGGCCGCCTGTCTGCAGTGTCCTGGGAGTGCGCCAGCCGCTCCACCCACCCCTCTCCTCGGGCTGAATTGAGGCTGGAAGGAATAATTCCCAGCTCCCGAGGGTTTAACTTCTCAACGTGCTACAGAACTTACATATCCATACATTTTGCGATAGGATGGATCTGTTTCTGCCCCTTGCTGCCCAGATCCATTTGTCTGGGTTGGGAACAAAACCAACTTTTATAATGATGCAAAAATGGAGGGCATAATTCATATTTACACCACTTCTGAGCCCATTCTCTTGAATGCATTTAAAAAAGCCGAATGAATACTGATTTTCACAACACAACAGATTCCCTGGGCAGCAAAGACAATTCCCAGGAGCCATAAAACCTTTGAGCGTGTTTACACAACTCAACACGTACTTTATAATATTATATCACCTTCAACCTACTCTGCTATTCCACATGCTGGGATATGAAAGATGTAGAAGCCCAGGTTGTGCCGTGTGCCTTACAGAGAGGTTGGAAACGAGTCTTTAATTGCACGTTTAGCAAGCTCCTGGCAGTTTTTACAAGCAGTCGCCGTTTCAATCGCAGGAGCCAGCGCTCACCAGCAATTGATTTTATCAGGTATCAAAGTACAGCCTTACAATCTGGGAAGTAGGGCTCATTGAGAGGGGGTTTTATCTCAAGCTCCAGGCTTTCTGGGCAAGGTTTAAGCAGACGGTCACCATTTCAAGGAGAACTTTAACTTTCAAGTACTCTCCAATTCCCTGCTGCATGGGGACTGGGCTACGCAGAGCCAGGTGGGAAGCGGAGCTGGTTGATGTGTGAACGTCCCTATTCCACAAGAAGCAAAGAAAACAAACAAAAATCGCTATTTCCTGCAGAAGGACACCCTCATCCCCCACCCCCTGACTCGTTCTGAGCTGCTATACTGACAGTTTCCTATTTTTCTTCCTTCTAGGAGGGTGTTTGAGCAGCTCCAGCTCCTGAACTGAAGGAAGTCTTTTCCTGAAATGCAGACAGAAATGCTCCCAGGTTTTCTGGCTCAGGAAATCAGTCCTCAAATCTGAGGCCGACTGCCTGGAGCCCCAGCCACCAGAAGTCCCCACCATGCTGGTAGAAACCCAGGGAGTCAAGTCTTGACAGAAGTGACGATGTCCTTTGCTCCAGCTTTGCAGACCTCGTGTCCTCAGAATATTTTTGCTTCATGGGCTTTGTCAGAAGATGCTCAACCAGGTTCCCCCTTCCTTTTTAAAGAAGGCACTGTGGTTGAAATTTAGGCAAAAAAAGAGTTCTGTTTCATAGGCATCCTATGGACTTCCGTGAAATTAAAGCAAAAGTACTTTGAAAGTGTTTTGGTCCTTCATGTTTCTACTTGAAAATAAAAAGGTTGTAGCTCACTAAACGTGGCATCAGTTTCTTCTGAGATAATGTAATTTAAACATTTTGAATGCAAGTGCAAGCCTTTAATGTCATAATTTCTTAATGCCGCTGCCTCAACTGTTCAGACATATAAGCCGTTTGATTATAGTTTTATGTTAAATGAGGAACCATAATTAATATGATCATGTTTAATTTCTTCCTTACTGAACATAAAGATAGAATAATTTCTCCAGAGAAAAGAGCATTTCCTCAAATGACTAAATGGGAAGATTTTTTAAATAATTTATCTTTTCAAAAAAGAAGTTTAAGCCATTAGATGGGGTCGAAGCAGGATATAAAATGCAAAATGCCTTGCTTGGGATGTGGAGAGAATCCCAGGGAGCCTCGTTTCATGCCTGCAGCATCCCCCTTCCCTGCTGCAGATGAGGTGTGGGGGGAGCAGCGGGATTTTCCCAACTCCTCTTTTTTCCTCCTCCCAGCACCACTTCATGGAAAACACAGCATGCAAAGCCTTTGATTGTCAGAGTTCACCACACACTCTTCACTTTTCACTACTCTCCCCCATTTTTGCCTAAGCTACATTTACTAAAGATTTGGTGAAGCAGAAGATTTGCAGAGAAGAGATGACGCTGCTGTCATGTCCAGCCCCTCAGCATATTCCTTTCAGAGGGGCTCGTGCACATGTGCCATCTCAGCAAAGGCTTCCAAACTGTGGGAGCCTGAGCGCACGGAGACGTTTTCACGCACCTCCAAGTACCTGCACGTCAGCATCAGGCACACCGGTGTGGCCATCTAAATTGGGGATGCTCCGGAGAGATGCGCTGGGGCATGTTCTCAAGTTGCGCTTGTACGAGGCAGGGAGATCCCACGGGTGAGGCAGCCCATGCAGCTGGCACCACGGCCTCTCCTTGTAACCCCTGGTAAATCCCATGGGGTTCAAGATCCCAGCAACGCTACCCCATCCCTTTATCTCCTGTACAGCACGTATCGTGCCGTCAGTCCTCCAGCCTGGCAGCATTTATCTTGGCCTGGTAGAAATTCAGCGCTAATGCCTTCAGCAGGAAATCCCTACCTCCGACACGATGCGCCGTAGCCTTGTCCGCGCATCGCTGGTTTGCGTCCGACCTTAGTCACCATCCCCAGTTCTCGTGCAACATCAGTCTGTGGGGTTTCCTGCTACGTAGCTGCATGCCAACACCCGCTTGCCCTCCTCTCCCAAGGAAAAGGCTGCTCGTGTTTGACCCTTGGGAGAGTACAGCTGAGCAGGGTGTCATCAAGAGGGTGTTGAAACAACTTGTGCCCTAGAACATGACCTTCTAATGATTTGCTTAACGTTCTGAATGTAGCGGGAGGAGAGTGTACTTCAAGCTATCTCTGCAGGGCTGAAAGGAGGAATAAGCACTGATGTCTGCCTGCGGTTGCTCCCTGAGCTGATTCCCCAGGAGGATTGTGGTATTGAGTACCCCTCCCAGATCCTTGCTGACATTATTAGCAATAATGGTCAATTAGGTGTAGGGGAAAAGAGGAAGAGGATGAACAGAGATGTCAATTGCAGCACTAGCAGGACAAAAGAAAATTAGCGCTTGCTGAAGCGAAAGGATTTAAGATCCTAACAGGGAAGGGAGGAGAAAGTCAGTCGTTAAAGAAAGAACGATAGAACATATTTAACAATGCTTTTTAGGGCTTGCCAAACAAGCAAAACACATTACAGCGTTTTCACCTGCTGGCTCATGGGGATTTGACTTTTGATTCAGGTTGTATAATGTGTTTTGCAGCGCAGGTTTTAAGCAGAGCCTGAAGGTAAGTGGATCCAGGGACCATTGTATTGTCGGGGAGAGGAATGTGGTTTTGTGCTCTTGATAGAGGTGAAAATTTGCAGCAGGTCAGGTCTGGGCTGCTGGGGGATTAGGTCAGTATCAGCTCTCAACACTGCCTTGAGGCAAATTGAATTTTTCACAGAAGAGAGAAAGATAGAGAGAGGAAAAAAAAGCCCTCTACAACTTAACTAATCACCTGCCACTAAACAAGGCAGCATGAACTATTCCCCACCTCCACTTTGCCTTGCAACGTTACTGCAGTAACCACTTGGCACATTTGATTGGAACGTTTCTAATCCATGCAGAATAAAAGTGATCCTGCCCAGCTGGGGCTGTGCTTGGTGTTGGTTGATCGGGTGGGTTTGGGTTCTGGGGTCAGTTAGTTGGCAGGCAGGAGGTGAGCTCAGGGGGAGGGGATTTAGCATGAGGAAAATGAACACGTGGGATGTCCAGCTGAGAATTGTAGCTTTATCTCACAGGGGGTTTACTCTAAAAGACGTAATTTCAGAAATTCTGTGTCTGTTACTTGCATTTGCTGATGGCTGCTGTTGAAGAGGTAGGGAGCAGGCTGCCTCATCCCAAACAGGTACTGATTCTGTCACTTGTTGCTTTTCCTTATGTACTGGGATAACCCCAGTGACATCCATCCCCAGTGACATCCCACCCCGGTGATGTTTCACCCCAGGTGCTCCCAAGGGTGCTTTAACTCCTGTTAAATCCCTGGCTCAAATCCCTGCCTGGCTTAAACTTTGAGGATTGGGTGGGATTCAAAGGGTGCTCTCACTGGGCAGGTGTCTCTGGCCTCCGTCTCCTGCTGAGCAGAGCTAGTTGCAGAAACCCAGCCATGGTTGCAGATTCCCTCCTCTGCTTGAAGAAGGTTCATCCTACATTGAAAACCTACATTTCCAGGCAGAAAACAACAGGGAAGGAAGGTGCTGACAGGTCTAAGCCAATGTTCTTGTAACTGCTGATTTAAGAGGAGGCTTAACAATGGCTCTCAGGCAGTGCTTCCTACTGTAGCTCGCCGGAGAAGAATGGAAGGGAAGCATCTCACCAGGGATCACCAGCATCAGAACAACTGGCTGTTTCCCTGGCTCTCAGCTGGCTGAAACTAAGATACAGCACAGAGTCTCCTGTGTGATGTTTTGCTTCTCCCACTCCTGAGGGTGTTATCTTCACCCCCAGACACCCTCCCACACTGTTGCCGTGGCTGTGCACGGCCAGGCTGAGCGCTGGAGGTGGTGAAGGGTAACAACACGGAAGGGAAGAAGCCAGAGAGCTGCTGTAGCTGTGCTTTCTCCTCTTGCTTGGACATGTCTGTCACAGTGTGGACAACAGCCTGGTGACCCCATAGGGTCACCTATTAGTCTCTACTGCAACAGCGAAACTGAATGTGCTGATGAAACCAGTGCCTGTTTCTCACAGGCTTGGTGCTGAGTGGTGCTGGAGGTCAGGGACCCGTCTGTTAGTGGTGGTGAGGGTATGTTAAGGCTTGGGATGAAAGAGTATTCACATGGGATGAGTTTAGTCAGGTGTGCCAGTGACCTAAGCACTGTCGGTTATGGTCCTGCCAGTTGCAGCCTGGCCATGCCCATGCTGGCCATCGCTGCTGAAGGAAAGGGACTGTCACCTTGCATGAGTGCACGTGATGGGGGACACTGTTGAGGACACCAATGAACTGTTCAGGTGACTCTGTTCTGGATGCTGAGTTGATCTACGCTGATGGGTCTGATCATGGGTGTTTTTGGTAACACAAATGTGATTTGGTGGCTGCTTTGACACATCGTGGAAGGCATTGGTTGGTTGGACCTTGAGGAGGGGAAGCAGATGATTCCCTCTGTGAAGAGGAGGTGGAGGAGTGTTGGCTGAGGTCTTGAGGGGTTAATTCTGCTGAGGCTTCGTTATGTTCTGTGCAATGCTAGAGTGCTTAGAACCTTGAATAGGAGTCTCTGGTTTTGCTACAGCACATGGAGGTTTCCTGTAGCACCTGGTTGAGACGGTTGAGGACAAGTAAAGTTGTGACCCAGGGAAAGCCTGGGGCCAGCCAGGCACCCACCTCCAGCAGGTCTTCGTCTGGGATGTCTGCTTCACTGCTGGGCTCCTGCAGCCCCTCCGGGCAGGGGCAGGTCTCATGCCTCTCCAATGTGATTTCATGAGCTCCTGGTTATCTCTAAACTGGGCCTCCACCAGGCCATAGTGCCACTCACCATAGATGTGAGAGCCAAAGAATACAGCTAACTTCTCCAGTATTGCTGTGAGCCTGTGTCGAGCAGAGACAGTGAAAGCATCAGCTTTCCAGTAACAAGGAATTTATAGTAACCCACTAACTTCAGTTCTTGTCTTCAGAAATGAAACAAGAGCTGCCTGCCTGAATTACTAAAAAGAACCAGGAGAAGATGTACTTTCTGTATCTCTCCCAATGGCTTTCAGCGGACACCAGCACAGCCCCACGTGGCAGTCCTCATGCTCCTGGGGGAGCACTGCAATACCTCCCCAGCCTTGGGCTGGGCTCTGCAAGACACCTTCCAGGACTTTGTCCACGTACTGGGGCACGATGCTGCTGAGCCAGGAGGTGTGCCAAGGTCCTGCTTCCAAAGTGACCCTCAATATCTGTGCGCTCCGGAGAGCTGCAAACTGTGACTTTCCTTTTTAAAGAAAGTCAAACTTGAAAATTCTCTTAGGCCCTGTGGGTTTATGTATGTCTTTATATAGGTGCAAACACCTGACTGGGGACTTAAAACCTACCACATACAGCAAGTAAAAGGCAAGATTTTGCCCCTTGCCTCTGCAGAGTTGATATTTCACTACTGGGCGTTACTAGGTGATTTCTAAGTGCTCAGTCTGATAACGAGACAAGGCTTCTGTTGATACCCGTGGGAGCAGACTTAAACCAATGTTCATTGCTCTGGGAAACCTTACTTCTTCCTACTTAATTTCTGATTTATTTTTTTCCACTGCCCCATGGTCAGGGATAGGAATATCTCCTCGATACCAGGTACCAATATTTTACCATCAGACTACTGTGGTCCAGGTATCACAACTATTTCTTGGAGTGTGATTTAAGGCACAGACAAGAAAATAATTTTTATTGAGAACACTCACCACAGCTGTGAGATTTACCAGATATAAATCTGTTAATCTGGTGACTACACTGATGCCTCCCCCTCTGTATGCCTCAAACCCCCATCACCAAGAAAATGTGAGACCTTACCAAAGAACCTTAGCTATAGCGTTTTGTGTTATATGTCATTTAGTGTCCTGAAATGCTGAGCAGGGGCTTCTGGGGAAGAGCTGAGTAGTTTAATCCACCACATGTGAAGGCTTCAGTGGCTGGTTTTTTTGAAAACCTTCATCTCAGGCTGGCAAACCTGGATGCAGAGGTCTGCCTGCACAAGACAGACCGCAATTCTCCCACTTCAACCACTGCAAGGGCCCCTTGGGAGTAATTTAACACGGATGCCACAGCATCTTATCAAACCGAGGAACATCTTGTCCCCTCTCCAGCCTGCTGTAAGCCAGCCACTGGTCCCAACTCTTCTTCAACTCTAAGGAGAGAATCTGCAGAGTTGTATGTCTCTTGTGAGCAGGAAAATATCGTAACTCCTTAAGAAATTAAGACTATACAGAATAAGCATCACAATTCCCCCTTCTTTCCTTCTCCTCCAGAATAATCCTTCTCAAAACCCCTCAGAAAATGAGTAGGTTTAGGGGCAGAGTAGTTTAGTTAGGCTTGCTGAGGACTGGGGGCATCTAGGTACTGCTGCGAGCTGACCCCTTCCCTTCGGGGTGTGCTGAGTGCCCCAAGTCCCCAATTCAAGCTCTGCTGGCAACCAGCATGGAGTCATTACACCATTAACTCTGCCGGGATTCTGCACTGAGCTTTCAAGAGAGGATTTATGTCAAAAATCAGGGCTTTATTCCTATGCCTGTGGGTGGAATTAAAAAAAAAAAAAAAAAAAAATTAAATGCTAAGCAGTTACCAAAATTTAGAAGTGTCTCATGTGCTTTGTAATAACTTTACCCAATGTCCTTTTATATTTCTATAATGCCATTTTCCCTTCTACACTTCTATTTTCCTGGGAACTCAAGCAGTGGGGTAGCTCTCTGTTTATGTCCTTGCCAACGAGGCAACACTTGTAATACTTTCAGACTGAAGTAGGTGTTTATACTGCAGATGTTTATGTAATGTAAGAGGCAAAGGCTGGGTTTTGGTAACTTCATCCCTAGTGATGGGAGTTTTCATCCATAAAGTCACCTTTATAGCAGCTGACTAATGGTGTGGTTAGGCTCTGGTGTGTTAAACAGGGAGCAGTAGTGCTCTGTGGGGAACAAGCGACACGGGGTGCCGGGAAGAACTCAAAATGAAGCCCTCTGTGGTCTGCCTGCTCGGACAGCAAATCTTCTAATTGGGACTAGGAAGTAACACTTTTATTTCCTAGGAAATGGAGGTGTATGTGAACAAAACTCGTCTGTGGAACAGCCATCACCTTGCTCTTTGTTCCTTTTTTCCCTTAGTATTTATTTTTCCTCTAAGTTCATCCTTGTGTCAAAACAGAAAGACAAACTCTGTGACATCTGATCGCAGACTAGCTGGTACAACTGCAAACCAGTCAATACGCACTCGAGCTCTCGGAGCAGGAAACTTCCAATTAATAGTGATTAGAAATATTTTTTCTCATTGGAAATACTGTAGCACAATGTACCTTGTCATCAGCATTTTCCTTGTTACAGCTGTCGCCTTGATTTTGTTTACTCATGAGGACCTCAATGGAAAGATGTTCATTTATTCTGTGACATTAACAAGGCTAGTTCACAGGGATATATGTGAAAGCAATTAGAAAATCTTGACCTGCAATAGGTGCAGAGTCATGCCTGGACTGACTGCTGAACACACTAAGAAAGGAGCAAACATTCATTTGCTTTGCTAAAAGCTCATTAAAAGGGGGAAAAGTTTGGGATGCTGTAAAATAAAACCCAAGTTCGGGGCGGGAGTGGCTCGTGCATTCCCATAACAGTTTGTGCACGGGGTTTGTTCTGCGTGTGTTCTCCTGCTCTGTTGCGTTGTCTTGATACATCATTAAACCAGGTCCCAGTAGCCTCTGGGGGAGGGAGAAATCCTGGTGTTCCTTTTAGTGCTGTGAGTTGTGTAATACTGAATATGCAATTAAGGCTAGATATCTATTTCTAATGTCGAGAAACTGATAAAGGACTGAGCTTCTGGTGCCTCCCGAGGTGTCTGGTGTTGCTTAGTTGTCTGTTCTTTATTGCTGATTATTGAACTGTTTGTTTATGGATTTAAAGGCATAGTATCCTCATTTGGAAACACTGGACCTGTGGGACGGGGCGGACTCTGATACCACCGAGAACATAACGCTGGTTATCCGAGTGCTGCTGCAACAGTCTCTTGCATCTGTGCAGTAACACCACATCCAGGGCATCTGGCTATTAAAGTCACCCTTCTTATTGAGGACAAAGTCATAAATATGGAATATCTTTGTTTAAATCCTTGTAACCTGGTCCCTGTTTCTCACAGCTGTATGTCCCAGCTTTCCTTGCCTGTAGCTGCTCAGGCCCTGAGTCCAGCCTGCTAAAACTAACTTTCATTAACTCTAGAAACTAGATCTGGCCCTGAAAGATGGACAAAGGCTTCTAACACTCCTGCTCCTGGTGAGGCTTTTATGCCTTCAGCTATCAAATGTGTCCTCTGCTGAGCAGCGTCGTTAAAGATGCATGAACTGTCCGGATCTCCGTTTCCCGATGGGGCAGGCACATGTGCTGCACAGGGCTCCGAGCAGCAGCTCCAGCGTTGGAAGTCTCCTTGCGTGCTCTCGCTTCCCGGGTGGACGAGACCCTGCGAACTTGGAGCATGTCTGAAGTCAGACCAGCCAGGTACAGCTAGCTGGTACACGGATGGGGGCCTTGCTCAGAGTCAAGGGTGAGATGCTGGCTGTTCATGGGCTGGTTTTTGGGGTGCTGCTCCAGGAAACCAACAGTGTGTGGCTGCTCTTAGGAGGGGAGCAGGACCTGAGTGAAAGCACCGGAGCCATCAGAATAGATGGAGAGAAACTACCATTGAATAAACTCCTCTGGAAAGCCAAAGATGAAGCTCCTCAGGCAGCAGAAGTGGGGGACTGAGCTGGCTTCAAGACATAGCATGGCTGGTTTCTCTCAAGGGTTACGTGATGCAAGTGCCTGGCCAAACCAAGGGCTTGGGGTTATGATTCAGGAAACCTGTTTGCAGTTTCTCTGTTCCAACAGGCTCTGAGGCCAAGTTTCTCTGAGATTGGATTCAAAAATATATTAAACAGTTGCATATCTAAACAGAAATGCAAGGCACACCCTTAAACACTTCAGCTTGTCAAATACCTGAATGCCACAGAGGATTTTACGGCTAAATGTTCTGTGCACTTAGTGTAAATCAGATTATCGTACAGTATTTGCTTAAACCGGGGAGAAAGCTCACAGATGATGACAAAGCACTGATGAGTTTCAAGAGCAGTGCACAGGAGGTATTTGAATTAATTGCCAATCCATGGGTGTCCAATAGAAGGTAGAAGGCCCTTTAATGGGACCAGTATGTGACAGCTGGGTAGAAAACGTTGCGCTTCTCTGGTAGTGCTCTGACTTTCCCTCTAACCACCACAGTGTTCTGCAAAATTGACATTTGCTTTCAAAATTAGTGTTGCTGTCTGCATTTACCACCAGACTTAATAATGTTGTTATGTTCTTGTGGTCTAGGGCTATATCTTCAGGTCTGGACTGTCTCCATGCATTTATTACTTTAATCTCTGGCTTCTTTCATCTGTTAAGAGAAACGTGTAGTGCTGCTGGTGTTTCTTAGCATGGTGTAGACCCCATTTTGCTGATGTACCGAATTCGCTAGCGGGGCTCCGCTGTGGGTTTCTGTGCAAGTCTCTGCTTTCTCTAGGTGTAGCCCCCAGGCTGCAATGCAGGCTGGAAAACAGGAGAATGGCAATTAATTTCCAAATTTCTATCAGCTTTGTGAAATATAGGTGAAGGATCACCCCTGGTCCACAAGTGAATTATAGGCTAGATGATTTCCTCAAGGCCAGAAACGGAGAAATGTAAGGACACTATCAGGAGTGAAGGCTTATTTCAGTCAAGGGGAAGGAGTGGTCGTGGCTGCAAATTAAATAGCATTGTTTTATCTAAAAGCTGAACTGCCTTCAGTAAAGTCCAGCACTGGTTTCCAGATCACCTTGCTTTGCCTTATGTGATCTTTTCTCTCTAAAAGCCTCCAGCATGGACCCCAGGGCTGCCAATAACACCTGTTTTCATGAGCCCTGCTTCCTATTCAAAGTCATTCTGGAGGGTGTTTTTTGAGATTTGCCCTCATGAGTTGCTGTCATCTTTAAACTCCATAAGGCAGCATCTATTGCTACTATGTTAGTCCAAAAATCTTGTGCAGTAGCAGAAGTATGCCATGCTTTTATATCTTGACAGTGTATCTAGCCCTTAAAACACCTTCCCCTCAAAGCTTCTCACAGGCACAGAGGTACTGGGTTAAACTAGCTTATTTCTGACCTTCAAAATTTCCAGCCAGATGCAAAGTTTGCACCTTGAGACAATCTTTCTAATTAATCTTCCCAACCTGCTGTGCAGAAGGTAAGTAACAGGCATTAACTGCAGCCTGAGGATTGGAAGAAAGAAACAAGATGCAGAGCTATGATAACGTCTAAGGTTTTCAGCCCCCAAACCATAGGCAGTGTTGTCCAGGTGGGTTATCCCCCAGAAACTGCTGCAGACAGCCCCTACTCCCCATATTTCTCTGCTGCAGCAGGAAGGAGGCCACAGCGAGGGACTTGAGGCATTAGAAAAGATGTAGGGATTAATTGTGAGATTAAAGCCACTGCTACTGAAGGTCGGCTGCTGCTCTGATGAGCTCTGCTCACTCCAGCCTAGTTCTGGCTTGTCACCACAGCGTCTGGGCAGAGCTGGGAGGAAGAAACCACCACCAAAGCAAACCTCGCCTGCCTGCTAACCATCCTCAAAGGCAAGCCCCATAGGACCTCATGCCAAGAGCTGGAGTGACCCTGTGAGCACACTTGCCTGATGCAAGGGCACTGGAAGTGCCTCTGTTGAAAGCTCTTGGTACAGGCATCGGTGACAAGGTGGGGCGAGAGGTCCCATTCCTTCAGCCGAAGGTGGCCGATGAGGAGGAACATCCCATTAATAATGAGAACACAGCTTCACACTTGGCACTGGGCAGGTGGCCAGCTCCCGTCCACAGGGATTTTAACTCATGACCTTGCAAGCCGTGGATCTCTGCCCACCAGTCTGTCATATTTTTTCCTATCGAGGCACGAAACCTTCCATAGGTCGGCTTGGTCCTGGCTCTTTATGCGTTTGGAGAGGTTTACTCTCCTAACCTGCCACTGGCTTTTGTGGGAAATGAGCCTTCTTCTGGGAATGCCCTGGATGATAACACTGCAGCCATGCTTTGGGCCAGTGCTGCTGCTGGAGCTGACACGGATGCTTTGCTTGTAGAGGGTTGGCCTTTGTGCCCACAGGAAAGAGGAGGAATGAATGCCAGCCTTGGGTAAGGAGGGGTTGTACAAATATTGTGTGTTGATCAGTTAATGTTTTTTTCTTTTTTTTGTGTATTTGCAAGGTACAAACTGCCATTGGTGCCATCCCAAGTCTTAATTTTTCTGCAGCAGTGAGGATGCACTTGGATAACTTGTTAGACTGTTGGGATATCATTGTGCCAGTTTACTGGCTGGCATCCAGTTTGGCATAGGCTTTCCTAGCATGGATGCAGTAATGGTCCCCAAGTCTGGGGCCTCTCCTGCCAGCCTTCACAAGCTGCTTTTTTTACTGATTTGATGCTCCAATATGAAAGATTAATTACTTTTGACTTCTCTTGCTACAAGCACTTCTTTCTGCTGTACCACCTTGGAGCCAGATCTGTGCACCCTCCCTCTTTGATCCTTGGTTTATTCTTCATTTAATATTTGATTTCCTCTTATGGGCTTTTATTAAAATCAGCATAAATATCCCAGATCTACCCTCTACCTCTTTATTAGCCCCACATCCCTCTCCCTCTTTATTAGCCCCACATCCCTGCTGCCACTTTCATCTTCCCCTTGGCATCCTCCTGTGTCCTCTCTTCCCTTAGTGATTTCCTTCCTCTATGTTTTGTTTTTCAGTCAGCCCCTGTGCCCTTCTGTAAGACACTTGAGAATCTTCCCATGACTTCAGCACTTTCCAAGCCCTTGAATCTGTTGTTTGTTTGCTTGTTGTTTGGGTTTTTTTACAGAGAATAATCAATGTCAGTGGTTTTGCTCACGTGTCTTTCTCTAAGACAGTTTCACCACTGGCAACACCCTGCTTTGAGCATCATTTCCTTTTCTCGTCCCTCGTTGCTTCCTTCTAGACAACGCACAGCTGGATCGCTCCTACCCTGCCACCACCCCAAAATTCCCCTTGCACTACACCACTCATTTCCTTCTCTGTTCAAAACCTCTTGCCCTCACCATTACGACTGCAAGATTGCCCGTTCCTTACCGTCTCCCCATCTCCATCTCTCCCACCCTCATCTCCCACACACCTTCCCCATGTTTTCTGCATCCCTCCCCGCCCCAGCTGGCTTTGCCTCCTGCGCTGAGCAAGCCCCAGTGCTCGCAGCAGCCCACATCCACCCACCATGACCAACTTCTGCCTTCACTTCTTCTCCCCAGCCCTCGCCGTGCTGACAGCTGTTGCCATGCAGAGGCTGGGGCGCAGGTTGCTCTTCTGCTTTGCAGAGGCTCCTGCTCGTTTGCGGTAGGTTTGAAGGTGGACATGGTCTAGGTGCTTGCCATCAGCCTCACTGCTCAGTGACAGCAGCTCTCAGCGGGAGTAAAACAATCGGGAGACCTTGAAAGATCATGAAAAGAAAATTTTGCCAGGGAATTAAAGCTGGAGAGATGGAAGTGTAAATTGAAGTGGGGAGGAAAGTGGAGCAGCACCTTCAGCTCCTGCATGGGGCTGCTGGCACAGCTCCTCCTACCATGCTCAGCTCCCACTCCAGCCCACCTACACTCAGCCGCTTTCTGTTTTGACAAGCTGTCACCACGCCAGCGTACGACAAAGCAGCAATCACAAGCACGTGCACTCTGTACGCCTGCAGAATCAGGATGTGATTTTTTACTGTACCCTCACTTTTATGTTTTTAAACTCCCAGGGCAGCCCAAGACTGACAGCTCCTTCTCTGTGTCTGAGTTACAGGGTCTGCTCAGTGTCCCTCAATCACTGCAGCTTCCTACCTATTTTTTTAATCCAGAAGAATCAAGTGGTTGCCGGCATCTACCCTGACTCCCGAGTAACTTACCTGTTAGAAAAGCACCAGGGAAAAATCCTGTTCTTAGAGCCAGGTGAAATCTTTCCAGCAAATAGTGAACTTGCTAAAGAAAGGAATTCAAAGGGTCAAAACTAGCTGTGAAATTGGAATGAACATTGGATGAGGAAGGAGATGCTAGGAACAGCATCTTCGAAAATGCTGGTTGTTTTAGTAGTGCTTTTTATGAAACTTTTGAAATATCTTTTTTCTTAACATAGATATTTGTAATCTTTTTAATCTGCACCCAAAAAAAAACCCCAGAACTTGAAGCAGTGAATTTTGACTGCATTAGAAAACAAGCAGATTGTATTTCTATCCTAGTTCCAAATCTTCGTATCGGCAGCCGAAGCAGGAGCTTTGATTTGCCAGCACAGACGAGAATGGTGCAGACGCCTGTGGGCTCTCTGGCACACTCACTCTTCTCTCAGCCCCGAAGATCTCCACCTTCTCCAGGCCTGGGCTCTGGGCACTGCGAGAGCCTGCTGACACGGGAGCTGGCCTCATCTTCCCATTTGCAGTGCTCATACCCAAATTTGAACAGAAAATGCGTCTGTCTTCTTTTCTTTTTTGATTCTCTAACTGTTAGATGCGTTTCAGCTCTTTACGCTGACTCACGGGGCTGGCACAGAGCCATTTGGTTTGTGACTCCCCCCACCATTACCATACGTGTCTCAGAAAGCAGCTGTGCTTACAACACTTTTCAAATAAACAGACAACTGAATTATGGACTTCAGAGTCTGGTCCAAAGCGGCTCGGCTCTGCAGCGCCCTGGGCTAGGGCTCCAGCTGCCAGACTCACGCCTGGGAAAGCCTCCCAGGGCTGACAAGGTCTTGGCTGGTGAGGATCTAAGTCAGGTCCAGGATCCGTAACGAGCCATTAACTTGGCTGAGTGTTCTTCCATTCCTCACATCCTACACCTCTGTGGATCCGGTGAGGAGGAGAACATGGATGTACTTTCTTCTCATCAGCTTTGTTTTCCCAATTTTTGCATGTACAAATGCAGGAATAAGACAAGTTTGTACGGTTGAGACACGTCTCCATGTGTCACTTGGTGACTCTTAAAACGTGTTTCTGCCATGTTGTGGCAGTGAGATGTGAATTCTGGACAGAACTCCCAGACACTCATCAGGGTAAACTCCCACCTTAACCAGACTTCACACTCTGGATGCTTTCCACCCTCATGTCCAATTGTAAAGATCCGGTTTTATTACCCGTAAGCACTTACCACACATCACCCTGTTCAAAGCAGCGAGTCCCATCTCAACCCAAAAGGCATCTGTTGAGCTAGAATGGTTTAAGGACTCTCCCAGCTCCATGGTCGGCGTCGTCTCCCCGTTGATTTGTCAGGTCTGGGTGGAGGCTCTTTCCCAAGGGGAAATAGGGTCAACGATGATTAATCCTCCAAACCTTCTGAAACCTATTTCACACCAGAAAATGCAGCCGATCCTAGACGCAGTATCTGAGAGCAGGATGAGGAATCCTCTCTGCTTGGCTCCCACCTGTGCAGGGGTGAGTGTGGGCTCCCGGGTGCCACTCCCAGGCCCAGGAGCCCTCCTGGCTTCCCTCCGGCGCTGGTGACTGACTCCTGACTCTTATCTGCCTCTCTTTGTCCGTCTGTGAAATGGGCATGAGGCATACTTCAGGAATGGCATTTGTTGTTGGCATCACTCACTGTGCTTTAAAAGCCCGACATGGATGTCACACTGTGTTGGGGGTGGCTTTTAGTTTCCCTTAAAAAATGCTGCGGGACCCTTCCCCAGCATGGACTTGCCCTGTGGCAAACAGGAACCTGCTCTCGGGCTTGGCTATTTACACCCAAAAAAGGGTGAAAGGGTGTCTAAGGCGGATACCACCCCCCAGGCCCCCCAAACTCAGCGCGGGCAGCAGCACCACACCCCTTGCTCCCAGCCGGGGCTCAGGGCAGCCCTTGCCCACGGGACCCCCGGCGAGGCTGGGACGGGG
>NW_010253995.1:0-325 GCF_000690775.1 Eurypyga helias
AAATGAAAAGTGAAGGAGGAGAAGGAAGAGGAAAAGGAGGGTGAAGACAGGGACTGAAAAATTGACTCAGTATCTGTTTTGGTTTTCTGTCCAAAACAGCTCAGGGCTAATGAGAAAATGCACAGCCAGAAGGACTAAGGATAATCAGGCAGCCTGGAAAAAAAAAATACGAGCTAAACAGCCAAAACCCAAAAAGAAATAAAGCAAAGCAAATGCACACACAAACACACACAAGTGTGTGCACACACACCACACACACATACTGGTCCAGGATCAATTTGTTACTTGTTTGTGGACTTAGGTTATATATATTGGTCGGTTTTTT
>NW_010253995.1:396-6998 GCF_000690775.1 Eurypyga helias
TTCCCTTTTTTTTTCCTTTTTTTTTTTTTTTTTTTTTTTATTTTTCAAATCTGCTGCATATTTCCCAAAGCTGAGAATTGAGTATTTCTCCCCAGTTATACTCTTTGGATTTCTGTCAACATCAGCTTTGATGTTCAGTGGGGGAAAAGTAAGCCTGGTAAGTATGGTATGAACTGCAGCTTTATTCTAAAGTACCTCTAGACATCTAATCACTTTTAGCCAACTTTTCCCTCCTCCACACCTTACCGCATTTGCCACACCCCACCCCCCACTAAAAGGCAAAAAATAAACCCAAACACACACACACACCCCCAACGTACAGGCTTTAACTCAGTGTTTTCTTAACAAATAGTCTGCAGTGTTTTCACTTTGGCCACTGTTAAAGATGCAGGCATAGAGAAGGGAGTGTTGGCCTTGCATGTATTTAAAAAAAAAAAAAAAAAGGAACATTAACATTGCAGATCTCTCTCAAAAAGACTAAAACACTAACAAATACAAGTTGATGCACGTTTGCTTTAAACTAGTGTAATTCTTTTTCACATTGGATTAAACATTATTTTGCATACCAAACATTACAGTGCTGTTTATCTCCTGCAACCGTTCAAAAAATAGTTGAAACGTGCCACTTCTGCCACAAATAGAATATGACCAATTCCCCTACATACCTTCCAAAAATCAGGATTTGCAATGAGAAAAACACAAGTACTAAAATCCTCCTTCAAAAGCTTTCTAAAGAAATGTGGACAAAAAGCTGCCAATTAATACCAAGAGGGCACAAATTACAGAACTGGACAGAAAGGTGGCGCTAGGTGAGCTAACACTTCTCAGCCTCATCATTTGAAAGGCCATATCCTGCAAGGTCAGAAAGTGATGGATTTAAAAGCATCCTGAACTTACAGCTTAGTAATAGTAGGTGTCCAGGAACTTTGAAATACCTAGTATTTACTACCTTCAACTCACACTGAGAATTTGAGGCACTCAGCAATTTAGAAGATCGAGCCTTACAGAGGTAGTAGAGACTTAACTGGTGCAGTAATTCACAGACATTTCTAGAGAGCTGCCAGACAGCTTTCTGAAAAATCTTCAAGCATGAAATCAGGTTTCAGTGCCTTCCTGTGAACACACATGAACTGCAGTACGTCTGGGGATCAAAGCAGCACTGAAATAAAACTCCCACTTAGGCTGTGAAGTGAGCATCTTCCTTAGAGAAATGATGCTGAAGAATGAACGTAATTTTACATTCTGCCAAAAAGTAGGGTCAGCGATCACAGCACGCGTGCCTTTTGCTCTCAACTGACACTCCCCCCGCCCCCTTCCTCATGCCTCTGAGCTTCTCTGATAAACAGCATTGCAAGTTGGTTTAAAAAAAATTTACAAGAGAGAGTTCTGTTGGCCATCTATTTACACGTGGCATCACTCCACAAGAAGTTTGATCTCATTGGCTAATAGCTGGTTCATGTTGAATAGAGCCCCCGGGAGCTTGGTGAGCAACTCTCTCTCCGTGGTCTCAGGGTCACTGTCGACAGAGCTGGAGCTAGCACTCATATTGTCGACAGCGGCACTAGCTGGAGGGCCCAGCTCTGGCTCGCTAGTCTCGCTTGCCGTGGACACCACGGAGAGCAAGGACATGCGCCGCGTCAAGCGACCGGGGGTAAGGAGAGAAGCAGCGTAGTCCGCTATGATACCAGCTACATCTAGATTACAAGCCTTGTCAAAGGCAATGAAACCTACATTTGCATTGGCCTCGCAGACGTAGAATGAACCGTCGTCCTTCATCAGCAGGTCAATGCCACACACGTCCATCCCCAGGATGTTGGACACTTGGACTGCCAACTGCTTGCCTTGTTCACTCAGTGAGCACATCATCCCTACACCACCTGGAAAAAGTGAAAAAAACCTGCTGTCTGTAGTCTGGTCACAAGTGACTAACACCCTTCTCAAACGGCTGGTGCTTTTTGGTTGGGAAGCTCCAAAGCAAGCCTGCAAGCGTCCTGCTGATGGCTCGAAAAGCAACGTCCTTTCCACAGTGACTACTAACGAACGTGAAGCCACAGCAGGATTTCAAAAGATTCTGACCTGCCGAAGGCTGGTCAAGATTACGACCTGCTTAAAAAACAGTAAGTGCTGACTTCTCAGTCAGGAAAGGCATCACACATTTATGACCTTGGGATATTAACAACATCACCTAATAAACCATCCTTTTTCCTTCTAAGGTAGAGGTTTTCCATACGTATTTTAAGTTATCACACAAAATCTTTCAGCAAAATTCAACTTTCAGCTCCTGATAAGACTACAGCTCTAAGATATAACTGAGAGGGATGAGGGTAAAGACATTGTCATCTGCTCATATCCCTCTCTCCATGCTATCACAGGTTACTGTCTGTAAAGCAAGGATTAGGGAACATTTGTGTCTGAACCACAGCTGGTGCAGTTCACAGTCCATCATAAAAGTATTCACCAACTCAGACTTTATCTATCACAACACTTAAGTCTAAAAACCTCAAAAAAACCCCAAGCAATAATACACCCCAAAACACTTAGCAGAAAAATCTTTCAGGTTATATTTCCTCAGCATCAAAGAGTAAGTAAAACATCTCAGGCATTTTGACTAACCAATAGTGTACTACACTTCAACATATTTTATCCCATCTCTGCTCGGTTTCAGCCAGGCAAGCTCAACGCCCTTTCCTCCTGCCCTCACAAATCCCCCTGTCCTACACCCAAAGCTGTGCAGAAACTCAGAACCAAGTATGCTACAACCAATGCAGTAACTTTCCTCTTGCTCCCAGGCATGGTCTTTGCAGGGGGAAAAGGTTAGAGAGAGGAGCCTGACAGACATAAGGCAGCACAGCAGCAGCTCCACAATTCAATCCAACTGTTTATTGCCTTCAGCAGTTTTCTCAACGGTCTTCTACATTCTCGCTAACTGGCTGCCTCCTCCACCTCCCTCAGTCTCATCTACTGTTTTCCTTCTTTTTCTGTTCCTCTTAACAGGATGAAATGAATGATAACGTGTCATTAGCATGACACTGCCACTACCACAGGAGTTGCTGTTTGCACTCCTGTTTGCACTCCTTCCCCTCCTTTCCATCTGTCCTATGCACCTAATAATTTGGGCAGAGATTGTCTCTCCTTCTGTGTTTCTTCAACATGCATCTCACTTAATCCTCTCTCATGTCTCCTCTGTAAACCCCCAACAGTAAGCACAATTAATATAAAACAAAACCTACAGTTTATTTCAGTTGGGTTTGTAATTTTTCAACTGAATTCAAAAATTTGGATCAAAACGATGAACTTCTCCTACCAAGTGAGCAGTTACTCTGCATCCTCCCATCTGTTGAGCAGCGGAGCATGGTGCCCACCACACGGCCTCCTACTACGATGACACGTACATCCTTGCCATGAGACTCTTTAACATATTTTTGAAATAAGTAAGGGGCATCATGACGGATCAAGTGGCTTAGGTCTGCCAAATGGTGTTTGTCTCGTGCCAGGAACACAGCTTTACCTGCATGAAGAAAGGAACATTGGAAGACTGGACGAAGCAACTGATTTGAACATTAACAATGATTCAGCACGTAAAAGTAAAACCTCTGACCAGCGTGCTGTCCATTCTCACAGGCCCCATCTGTAGCTTATATAATTTACAAATTCTTCTGTACACATCAGTATTCCACTGCTTCAGGGCCTTGAAGTGTTCAAGTACTGACAGTTGAGGAGCCGTATGAAGAGGAAAGCAAGAAAGGAAAAAAGCACGAAAGAAAGGAAGAAAGCAGGCGAGCAAGAAAGCAAGCGAGCAAGAAAGCAAGCGAGCAAGAAAGCTTTAGACGTTTTTCCTCACAGAAGTCACCACTGCACCATAATTTTGAACCCCTATCCCCCCCTGCTATTCCAAGACTAGGTTCTACTAAAACTACTTCCAAGTGTTGTATACTATTCAACTTTCAGAAGTCAGAGGGTGGCAGAATTAAGAGGTCCAACACCTGTTAGAAGCCCTTAACTATTATCTCTTGATGAGATAATAAAACCTCAAAATACTCCTTGCCCTCACCCCTGACCTCACACCCACCTCGGTGACCCCGTGTGTTCTTCACCACCATAGGGAACTCCAGCACTTCCGCCTCATCAATCATTTTGGCAAAATTCTCATGACCACCTGGCAAAAAGAAAACCAACAACATTATGTGCCACCAATCTGGTGTGGCCAAATTTGGGATGTAATTGCCACACATTTCTCCCACCCTTACAGCTTAGGTAATGCAGGAAAAAACTATTGTTAAGAGGAACTCTGTCATGGAGCATGATCAGACTTTGAAGGTGTATGTAATCTGTGGGATACTAACTCCTACTTCCTTTGAAATGGAAGACACAAGTTGACAAACGCCTCTTGATCACAACCCCGAAAGACTTAATCTAATCTTCCAAATCTGAATGCCCTGATTCTATCATCTTGTTCCAGTTTATCCCTTTTACTTTATCAACTCCCACATTTTCAAATGTCTAGCAGGAAAATAGCAGAGATGTATTACCAATAACAGTTCCATCCAAACTACTAACCAGGAAAGCAACGTGAAATTCAAAGACAGGGCACAATCCAGAAAGCAGCCAACAACCAAAATCTTGTCATTCCACCTCCCCCCTTTCCAAGGCTAAAGTCTCCTGCATCTCGTTCTCCCTGTTCCCTGAAGTAGCACTTCCAACTTTTGGTCTCACTGCATCCATAAGGACCTTAGAGAGAAGATTTAATGACCATTCACATGATTATGGTTGATACTTCAAGGTTATTTGAGTTCAGTTCACTTCACAGAAGGCTGACCACAAAACAAGAAATACAGAAGAAAAAGTCAGCAGACAGAGGGATGAGACTCCTCTAACAGCATGTGCAGTAAAGCGCAGAAGTCAAGCCAAGACACTGGTCACAAAGCCAGCAGCAGCCATCACTACCCTGCCATGGATTTTAATGCTGGTAATGGAATAACATGGCATTCAGCACATCCTGTTTTTCTTGGCAAAGCCAGCTCTCACTGATAACTTGATACTTGGGTTTAAAAAAAAAAAAAAAAAAAAGTCAAACTTCTGTCAGATTCCAGAGGCAGGCATTAAAAGAAGTGGCAGGGAGTTATGAAGAGAGATGTTCTCCAATTACCCCATCATTCATTGTCTCCCCTTTCCCCAAAACAAATAAAAACTCATTCCTTTTTCAAAAAGCTAGAGCAACCACATCTCTAAAGAAAGGATCTGTTTCTTCTCAGGTGTATTTTCACAGTAATCAATGGAAATATTTGACCCATGGTTTTGGTTTTGACAAGTTCCTATTACAAAAGCCTACCAGAGGAAAGCACTGATATTTCCCAAGAAGGAAAGGAAGGCTGAGAGGTATCTTCATTTCTTTAATATATTGATATTAAAAGCAGAGCTGCATCAGAATAGCTCAAATGGTTCCTCTAATCTAGCACACTGTCAGGAACCACAGTGTCCAGAAGCAGGCAGAAGAAACATCAATAAATAACTGTTCTAGTGGGAAACAAATCTCAAACAATTGTTAAAAACTGACCATGAGGGCCTGTACTCATTTTCTCCTTTCACAATAGAAAATATATTTGCAGATATTTTTATTCATATAGAAGTTTAATCTACTTCCAGATTTTACTGAAGTCTAGATAATTTATAGCATCACGCGATACTGAGTTCCCCAAGTTCCTGACTGCTGTTTCAGGCAATTGGGACAAAGTGTTTTCATAGTAACAGCCAAAGTTAGTTGCGTGGAAGGCTGAGATATAATTAAAGCACTCTTGCCAAAGCATCACGGCTAATCAACAAAGCCAAAACCAGAATCTGAGTGTTATGACTTTAATTAACTTTTCTGGTTACTGAGTGTTTAATTGTGGAAATAGCCTCATGCCACTTAATTCTACAGATTTACAAAACATGGCTCAGATCTTCTGCACTGCGAAAGCATAAATTATTGTAGACAACTATGTTATCCTTCTGATCCAAAAGGCTTACCATATGAAAAAGTGTCTGGAAGAGGCACACCATGACCAGCAAGTTCTTGAAACGTCCAGAACTTGTTGACACAGTTGAGGATGGCTTGAGGACGATTCATCAACCGACAGCCCATCTTCTCCAGGTGGCGAAGGACTGTGATATCGCTGTCACTCTGGACCCAAGGTGTTGGTACACGCACAACCACCACTTGGGGGTAAGCAGTAATGAGCTCCCCATTCACCCGGAGACCTAAGAAGAGAAAACCATTCCAATCAACTACAAGGTTTTCATGAGAAGTTAAACAGGCAAATAAATACTGCACTATAAGTGACCACAACAGAGATACCAGACTTCTACAGGGAGCACTAGAACAGTGCAACTCTCCCTAAAATCATAGGATCATGGAATCATAGAATGGTTTAGGCTGGAAGGGACCTTAAAGATCATCCAGTTCCAACCCCCCTTCCATGGGCAGGGACACCTTCCACTAGACCAGGTTGCTCAAAGCCTCGTCCAGCCTGGCCTTGGACACTTCCAGGGATGGGGCATCCACAGCTTCTCTGGGCAACCTGTCCCAGAGCCTCCTCAAACTCTCTGGGAAGAATTTCTTCCTG
>NW_010253996.1:0-522 GCF_000690775.1 Eurypyga helias
GAAGTGGAAAGAGGCAAAAAGAAAAATTTTTTAATGTACAGAAGGGAGGGAAAAAAATCACAAATAATTATTAAGTGTGTTTACAGTGTCTCCCACTGTTTTATTCCTGTGACTCTGGGTCAGATGTGGGGTTTTGTACAGATCCATCCATAAGTACATAATACACTTGCCATAGATGAGATCAGCTCTGATGTATTTTTCTGGCAGCTTCAGGGATGTCATGTTTTCAATGCTTTGTCCAGTCAATCATATCTCAAATGGTGGGGTTTCCATCATGTCCCTCCACTGTCGCATGGGAGCTCTTTGTTAGGACATCGCGGTTGGCGGTAACTCTCCCGGTAGAGGAAGATGAGCCTTGTTTGCAATACGCTTAAAGATGACCTGCTTTGTTTGTACTAACTGGATGTAAAGTGTAATCCCTTGCAGTTCTCCCTGGCTCTTATCAGCCTGACTTGCATGGACTAAGGAGCACACACCTACATGGCCGAGGGTGATGCTGTGCAGAGCTACCCCAGGCAGGCC
>NW_010253997.1:0-679 GCF_000690775.1 Eurypyga helias
CCCCAGAGCCCCCCAGAGTGTCCCGATAGAGCCCCAAGAGCGCCCCTGCCCTGAGACCCCCAGAGTGTCCCGACAGCGCCCCCCCGCGGGAGGGGGCCCGGGACAAAGCCACCACAGTCACCGGTGACGGGGCAGGCCAAGGTGACAATCGCGAGAGAGGCCCCCTAGCCACAAAACAGCCACGACAGGGACCAACTAATCGCGATACGACAGAGTCCCAATAGGTGTGACAGTCGCGATAGAGCCCCGAAAGATCTGTGAAAGCAACAGCAGAGACAGAGCTGTCGTGATAGTGTCACAAGAGAGCGTCGGCAGAGCCGACAGACCCCCAGAGGTCATCACAGAGCTGCGGTAGTCGGGATACCATCACGACAGAGCCACGACAGAGCTGTGATCGTCGTGACAGTCGCAGTAGAGCCTTTCCAGAGCCCAAACAGCCACGATGGAGTCATGATAGTCGCGATAGAGAGCCGCGAGAGGCGTGAGAGCACCGCAACAGAGCTGCAAGAGAACTGAGAGTCGCGACATAGCCACTGGCGTCACGACAGGGCTGCGGTGGTCGCGATAGTGCTGCAAGGGAGGTGAGGTGGTTGTGCTAGAGGCGTGATAGTCGCTATAGAGGCGTGAAATTGTCCGGATAGTGGTGACATATGTGCGATAGTCGCGATATAGGCGCGAT
>NW_010253998.1:0-49654 GCF_000690775.1 Eurypyga helias
CCCAAACCATTCTATGATTGTATATTACTAAATCGCACATTGTAAAGATGTTCAGGAACAGCTTCAGAGACCCACAGGGCTTATGGCGATCCCAGTTTCAGCTCCTTGGTGGCAACAAAGATGCATTTGCTTCCAGAGGGTCAGTGCACCCACCTCACCTGGGGTTGCTGCCTTTACCCCAACATCAACTGGTGGGGCTTCTCTGCCCCTGGGGACGTTCCTACTCTCACTGATCTCTCACTGATCTTAACACAGAAATGACTAAAAACCCCAAACCCACTTCTCCTTGGAAACTCCTGACACCTCATTGCTAAGTGAATCTGTGTAACTTGTGACATCTGAAATACTCGGGATATCTGGTAATTTTTGGGGTGGGAAAGTGTCAAGGTACGTCAGCATTTCAGCTGCATTTCAAACACAGTTGATTCCTTTTAAGAATAACCCTTGGAGGTGGAACTATTGCTACTGAAGCACTGTCTTACGAGTGACAAAGTGAAGAGTTCAGTCAATATCAAATTTCTGGTTCAGAAAACAACATCTTTATTGTGGCTGTAACTGTAGAAAGACAGAAATCTTTACTCTTTTACATAATGAAGTTGTTTAAAAAGTTGATTTGAATTGTGCTGAGCATTCACTTAATTTTTTTTAATAGTGGCACCATCTGGGGGATGTATAAGTGAGGCAGTCTTTCCCCAGATAGACCAGGGGAGAGGTAGTACCCAGAGCGACCACCCTCTTGTTGAAGGGTGGAATTGCGCATGATGAAAAGAGCCAGGAATTTAATTGAACACTCTGACTTTCAGCTGGATTAACCCAATCTGAAGCAAGCCAGAGTCCAGCACACAAGGAGTTCACATAATAGCCAAGCTTGTCCAACAAAGCCTGGTAATCTGTAGTATGAGGACTGGGGAAAATGCCAGGCCAGGGTCATGGTGGGCTTTGTTTGGGCAAGGCTCCCGGGAGCTGGGCATGATGGAAAACACAGAAATACTGAAACGTGATGCATGAGGTATAAACAGTGGAGGGTACCCTTCCCAAATACTGCCTGCTGGAGAATTAATGGAGTCTCACTAGTCCTTGCCTACGTGTGAGGCTCGCCAGGGTCACTGGGCAGTCAGGAAGCAGCACAACTGGGACGTGCTAATTAAGGGATGGGTATCAGCATGTGACTGGTTTAGAAACAGAGCACCAAGCACTTGGTATGTGATAAGCAAGTTTTGGATGTTTATTGGAACTGCTGGTAGGAAGAGGTGACAAGTGTAACGGAATGGAAACTAGGAAATATGTAGTCAACGGAAGAAACTGGGTGTGCTGTTGTGGATGGTAAGTCAGCAAAAATGAATAATTCTGCACTCAGCAATATCCTTAATATTTTCTAGACCTGTATCTGTTTAATGAAACTGCTGAGGAATATTGGAGGAGATAAATAATATGTTTCCACTTGTCCTAGAGTGGTCGTGAACATGCCAGCAGAGCTGAGAGGAGTGTGGGCACACACTAGGAAGTCTGGTGAGGCCGCATGCAGAAGACCATGGAAAGGCCTGAATAGCTGCACTGTCACCGTGTGCAAGGGCAGAAGCTGGCAGCTTTCAGGGACATAGGGAACCTCGTATAGTAGGGACATCACTGGGGCATCTACCTGCCTGCTGAGGAGAGTTGCATGGGGTTTACAGAGCCAGCTGGCTCTGACTGCTCTGTGTTTGACTTCATAAGGCAAATTATGTTCTTTCAGTGCAAGGTTTTACATGTAATAGAAATGAGGCTATGCATAAACGTGTGTACAGTTGTAACCCAGGGCACAGGATGGGCAGGACAATTCAACATGGGTAGAAGTACCTTTCTTGCAAGCCAAAAGTGCCACTCCAAAAGAGGGGGTTCTGCAGCTGTAGAGCTGACATGGCTAGAAAGAGCCTAGGGAAGAACAGTGCCTGGGTACAGCAACTCTGTAACTGTATCTTTAATCCTGCAGATGCAATGGGTGGGGTGTATTCAGAGTCACTGGAGGACTGTGCTGCAGACGCTGCAGGCTTTGCTTCTGAAGGCGCAGGCTGATACGATTCCCTGTTGGGTAGAGTCAGAGGAGGCAAAGACGACAGTGTAACTCAAACCAAACACGTTCTTTGCAAAACCTAGTGCTACAAGAAACACTGACCTGCAGTTTGATTTTACAACTGTTTAGCTCTTCAGTACAAGTTGTCAGTGTGCTACTCACCTGTCATGTCCATTATGTGCTGGACCTGTATAAGCAGGGACCCAGAAGGAAGGCATCGGAAACCCCATCGTTGTGCTGAATGGGTCTATGAGGTGGTGTGCTTGCTGGAGCTGTTGTTTGCATGACATGTTGGTTTCGTGTGCTGCTTTTCAGGCACGGCGGAGCGTGTTGAGCCAACAGGCAGTGTGAATGGTGGCACTGCAAGTTCAAGCTGGCACCTCGTTCACCCAATAAAATCTACTTAGACTTCAAATATTTAAAACATGTTTTGGAATCGCTTCTGGTCTTAAGTGCAGACCTTTTTCCTTCTCATGAGACATTTAGGGTTTTGATTTAGACACCCTGACAGATATTTAAATGGTTCTAAAGAAAAGCAAGCTTTTAGAGAAGTGTTTGGCTTTGGTTTCTCTTTTTGGGTACTGCGAGGCCTCATTTGCTGCCAGCTTCAGGCAGCCCCTCCTCCTCCTCTGCCCATGCTGTCACCAGGTAGCATCAGCAAGGCCAAATACTGAAGCCAGCAACACTTTTCACAGCTTCTCTGTAATTCTGGGGCACATGTGCCCAGAAGCAGCTGGTCACCAAGCGTGCCTGGCACTTGAGCTTATCCCTCTAGGCTGGGTGGGAGGAGAGAGGTCCCTTCTGCAAAGTATGTGCTTAAATCACAGGCTGGCCTCTCCTCCATCCACAGCCATAAGATCCTGCAAGCACACATCAGCAAAGAAAGTGTTAGAAAAGACTTGTAAGGGTGTCCCTCATAAGCATCTGAACCGCGTATGAGCTGCGGCTTGGCCAGACAGGGTATGTGTACTAAACCCTCCGAAAAATTCATGTTTCCATGGAAAGATTTGTGTAACAAGGCTGGCTGTTCCTGTCCTTTGATGGGCTATGTGGAAAGGGATTAAAATTCATTTTCTGTAACTAGATTAAATAATGTTTTTCTAAACCAAAAATACTGAGACTTTTTTTCTAACTGTAAATTGCGATGGTTCATTTAAATTAATATCGTCTGAATGTTGTGAACTTTAGAAAGCTAATAAAAAAGGAAATAAAAAATAAACCTCCTCAGATCTGCATGCATGCATTTTCCAAACCCTGCTGTTCTCCTGACCCATTTGTTCTGTGACCAGTTCAGCTTTGCATTGTTTTTGAGTGTAGGTGAACTTGCATGGCTGGGCTGGGCAGCTGCCTCCAGCCAGGCACCGAGGAGTATGCAATTAGCCGTGCTCCAGCAGAAGCTGGGTGCTGGGAGCCAGGCACAAATTACTGGCTTGGAGCTCAGCAGCCACCCCGTCAGAGAGCTGCAAGAAAAAATAAACAACAACTGGGACTCATTTCACTTGAGAACTTCTTTTTAACTAGTTGCTTTTTTGTTTAAAGTTGTCATGTGAGCAAATCTTGCTGGCACATTTTAGAGCTGGAGAAGGAATTACTGGTCTAAGCATGATCTAAGGTTTGGGTATGGCCTGGCTAATCATAGCACCTCGTCATCTCACTGAACATTAAATGATATTCACACTGAAAGACCTGTGGGATTTAGTAGGATTTAAGCCCTGTAATAGATGACAGCACTTTTGGCTGATGCAGTTTCTGTAGACTCAAGCTGAAATGACTGCAAGACACGGAGCTGCTGTAAAGCTGTGGCTCCAAGCGATGCCTCGACAACCCCCTGGTGCAGTGCCATGGGCAGGGCAGGCACGGGAGAAATCTTGGCCTAACTTCAGGCCATTTCTGGCAGCTCCTGCTCTGCTGCTGCTAGATCTTCCCTTAGTATTGGGCAAGTAGGGATTTTTCTATAGTCGGAAAACTCAGTAGAACAGGTGATGCAGAGAAGTGAGAGGGAGGGAAAGGTAACAAATCTGTCCAGTAGAAACAAAACTGCAGTGCTTGAACTAATAGTATGAGGTCTGACCAAAGCTTTGAGCCTGGCTTTTGGAGTTTGAATCTTACAGGCAGCGAGTTACCTGGAACAGTTTCGAATTTTTTTGTCAGACACCCCGTGAACATCACCGGGTGCGCACAGCAGTGCCAGTTCCCTGCTCCCACGGCAGCAGAGCCGCACTGCTTTCTTTACGGGTGGCAATGAAGTTATGCTGCTAATTCATGCATAGCACTAATAAGAAAAGGCCCACATTCTCTCCAGCTTGCAAAGTAAAGCAAAGAGTGATATATTTGATATATATATAAAAGTGATATATTTGAAATCAAGCGTCATAGCCAGAGTTAAGCAGTTACTAACCTAAACTTTAAGTTACGAAAAAAAAGCATGTGCATCGCTTCGCTAATGGCAGCAGTACACAAAGGCAGTTTGCCCTTAGGGTGCCTGTCTCTCAGCGCCTTATCTATTTGTCCTTTGAACTGTTGTGCACACCTGGACATAGCAGAATGCCAATATTAGATATCCAAATTATCAAGCATTATTAGAAGCATTTTGTAAAGCTATAATCTTGTCAGTTGCTTAAAATGGGATTTCTGGGATTGAGCTATAGCGATTTAACATTTTATGTTCTTTTACCAGTTTTGACCGTCTCGTAGCTGCTGCTCACAAGTGTAATGTTTGGCATCTCACTCTAATTACAAACTTTCCAAACTTTGTTGAAAAGGCAGTTTCTGTCTGATCTACTGCAATAGTTTGGGTGGGTTTTTTTTGATATTTTGACTTTTCTTGTGTTTTTCTTTAACTGATTTTCATCTATGTCACATACATTTTTTTTCTTGTATCCTGTCCAGTGAGAGGGCATGACAAATTCTCTGCCATTAATGGCAAAGTGGTAGAAAATTTGCATGTAGAAAGCTGCTGTTATTTAAGAAAAAGAGTTGTGTTACAGTGTGAACTTTAAGGAATATTTTTTTCCTCTTGTGACCTTTCTGCCCATATTCTTCTCACGATAAATGATCTTTCCAAAAATCAGTAGTGAAACTCTGAAAACAAAGCAGCAGCATTTAGTGTCTTTGGAACAAATACTACAATAAATTACTCCATATAAAAGAATACACTTGCTACTTTTAAGGAAACACTTTCTAAGAAATTGACAGGAGCAGAAAAAGTTCAGCCAAAATATCTGAGGAATTTTAAGTAAGAAATTTCTGTGCTTTTTACTGTAGCATGTGACCAATCCCTTAAGCCAATCTTTGCTACGGAAAGAGCAAAAAGCTAGTAAATGTGACATCCATGCATATAAACAGCTCCTGGGGCATCCCTGAAGATAAAGAGCTGCTGCGCTTTTAAGCTGAGCCTAATATTAATGTCTTTTCATCACTTTTAAGGATAATCTCAAAAAATATTTCCTTCCTCAACACCTCCCCTGGGTTTTCATCATCCAAGTGTCTTCTCCCATCCCTCAGGCTCCCTGTTTTCTATCCTATTCCGATTTGAAGAGGGTACTTTTGGGAGAGCACTGACTGAGGGCAGAGGTTGAGCTCCTTTCCTGCCCCACAGTCCCTTTTTCAGGCCCCAATGAAGGCAAAAGCCCAGCTCACACCAGCAGCTGGTGTTTTGCCTGCCAAGGGCCCCCCAAGGCCCCCCTGGCCAGTCCCCCAGCAGGTCAAAAATGTGCCAGGGGTCCCACAGGAGCCATGAGCTGGAGGGCTGGGGGACCACCACTTTGGAGCCCACTAGCCACAGACATTACACACCATGCTAAGAAAGCTCCTTCTTCAGCAAACCTGAGCTGTTCTACAGCCATCCCAGGGAAGGGTATCAGGCAAGCGGCCAAACCACCTTGTTCAGGCTGTTTCTCATTATCGCCTGGGTCTAACAGGGGGCTGGCCTGGCCCTGGCCCTCCTTCCTCAGCCACGTTTCTCCCTGCTCCAGACCCAGAGGGCTGCAGCTGTGCCTGGGGTTGGGGGGTAGTATCCTGTCAGCTCAGGCTTGCTGGGCAACACCTACAGTCCTGCCACACGAAGGACACCATAAAAATGGAGCCTTCGAGAGCTGCCCTCTCTCTCTCTGGCCTAAGCAAGTCTTTTTACTTGGTCTACGGGTCCATTGACTGTATACGACCAGCAAGGTCAGGTTAATAACCTGGACTGTTTCCTTTGTAACTTAAAACCTCTCACTCATTAAGATTATTGTTATGCCCCAAATTATGTGTAATTTATTTATTTATTTATATCTCCCAGATAATGAGGTTGCCAAAACTGCAATATAGCAAGATTCAGTAATAATTTCTTGCAGTGGACATTGTTCGTTAGAACAGACGGAAACCATTTTCATTGTTTCCCAGCCACAGCACATTTTATGAATGGGGTGGCTCGTGGCTGTTGCGAGAGGCAGTGCCAAAACCTTCTGCAGTCTGAACACAACACGACACAGGAGCATCACCCCTGAAGAGGAAACATCGTCTGCCCTGGTTTATTTACCTGCTTAGACAGAGGCTCTAAGGAGCAGACCCTGGGTACCATAGGTGCCACGAACAGGGCACACCAGTTTGGCGTGGCTGGCTGGAAGTGCTGGGGAGGAAAGGAGGACACGGTGGAAGGCAAACACGGGGAAAAACCCACCTGGCCTTCGGTGCTCTCTCCTCCTTTGCAAAGGGACAAGAAGTTGCTCTTCTGAAATATTTTTAAGAGCTGTGAGGCTAAAAGCAGAGACCTGGAAACCACCCCCGCTGTGTCACTGTTTTAAGAGGGTGCTCTAGAAAAGCCACCGTCTCAACCCAGTACTGATGAGGCTGCAGCAGGCCACACAGAGCAGTACTCGAAAAACTAAAGCAGCATCTTTATTTTATACATAACCGTCAGTATAAAAAGTTTATTACATAAGAGCTGTTTTGTTTACAATATATTATATTGCTTCAAGCCGATGCAGAAAGTTCACACATTATGGTTCTACTTCGTGTACAATAGATTACATTGGTTAAATGGCACCAGTGCAGTGTATTTTTAATACACATCACTTTGCAAAACTGTAAGGCCAAAAATAACATTGAATTGAGTTATTCAGTTTTTAAATTAGGCAACTTATTTATTTATTTTTCTTAGGGAAAAATCTAAATACACAATAGCAAAAATGTAAAAGGCACCTTTCCTTTGTCTCAGGCAAATTAGATCTGTGGTCATTGAAATTATTCAGGTTAATGTCTGTAAGATTTTCTGCTTGAATATTATTACTTAATTTTTGGAAAATATTTGCAGCTATATAATCAAAAAAGGAAGTTTAAACATAACTGAAGTATAGTACAAAACACCATCCAAAGCACTGAAAGAAGCAACCTATGTAATCATGCTATAGAAGTATTTATAAAACTTAAAAGGAATAGTAAATATCAGCTCAGTGGTTAATAATGAAGCTAATAAAATTCCAGCCAGTAATCTTAACTGTAATGAACAGCGTTTCAACATTCAGTCCATGAAAGGTTAATGAAGGCTATGAACTTTGTGTAACACGAACCATTTCAGATGTTGGAGTTCACCAGATATAATTGGATTCGGGTGGAACATGCCTCTCCTCAGCCTTTTTCGGTGAAGGCGTGTGCTGCCTGTGCTTGCTGCCTGCTGGCCTCAGGGCGCTCAGACCGCTGGCTCCGTACCCTGGAAAATTATCCAATACAAGAGAAAGGAAACCACAGAAGCAGGCTCACGATCCACTACTAATATTTCAAGTGGAAACAGTCCCCCCCATTTTGAACAAAGGATTTTGCTAGGCCTTATGCAAATGCTCACCCCTCTCTGTGCCCCCTGGGATGGACGAGGTGCTGCCAGATGGAAAGATGCTCTCTCCTCATCAGGGAGCCCAGGGGATCATTAGTGTGCCCAGGCTGTCACTCAGCCCTGGGCTCACGCATGCACAGCCCACACCAAGTGGGTGAGAGCCATGCTGATCTGCCAGCGACGGGCAATAAAAAGGAGCGTAAACATCCCTCCCCGGAGAGAAACTGTGCCAGCTACCTGAGCTTGGCATTGGTTTATGGCTGAATGCAAAGAGAAAGAACAGCAGCAACAATAAACACCTAGGGGGGGGGAAAAAAGCAGTCTGAAACAAGATTAGCAGAGCTGCTTTGTTGTGGAAAATTGAAACGAACAATAAAAAGGGAATTCAAAGTATTATGCTGTAATTATTTATAGCTTCATTTACCCATCTCATTTCTAAAAGCTCATGGAAATTAAGTTGAAAAACTGAGTGCCAGGTTAAAATTTTTTTTAACCACTTCTTTTTAAGAAAACAGCTTTATCAAGGAGTCATTGATTTGATGGACTACAAAGCAAGTCTCTCAAACTAACTATAAATCTCCTCTCAAGATCAGGAGATGTTTGGTTTCAGTTGAAAAGAGTGAACTGCTGTGCATGCAGACTTGTATGTACAATTTAAGCGCTATATGGGCCCTTAAAATGGGGTGAATTTTACTCAAATGGCCTACTCTCAGTTTCTTTGCTGAATACAAAGAGAGTTTTGCATTGCTAAACACAGTAGGACTGTACCCAAACTCCAAGTAATTAAGGACAGAAGATCATGGAGCTGACAATAATGTGTGACTACTGACTCCTCATAACACGCTAGTTATAAGTTTTGGTTTTGTTGTACAGATAATTACTTCTTTCAGAATGGCAATCCATAGTGCAGATTTTTTTCACTTGCTACCCGAGTTCTTTACAAGACGAGAAAGTCTATATTGAACTTAATTTCATAGTGATTTCCATTTTTTCTAACCATTATTTATATTAATGGTATTTCTCCTTCATGGAATGACGTAAATACTTTAACACAGGTCCACCAGCTAACAGCAGAAAAGTGGACTCCCCATATCTAATTATCACAGCATAATCCATTTTAGTTAGATAATACTACTTTTTAATGAAACAAGTATATTTATTCTACTGTATTTTAATGTGATACAAATCACAGGTATCAACAGCATTTAATAAAGGTGAACATTCAGTTGATGCTGCAATGTAACTTACACATTTCTTATGGCTACTTGGTGGCTTTTGTAGCTGTGAATTTTTTCAACTTTTTATCATTGCCAGTTAAAACATTAAATGTGAATCATTAGCTAACAGTGTTTAAGCTAAACATTAATACCTCATAGGAGAACATACAAAATATTTCTTGAAGATCTGTGGTCACAGCACTATTTCACATGAAATACAAAATTAAATCTGAAGTTATTACTAGGTATATACAGTTGTATTTCAAATAATCTTAAATTGTTATTTTAAATCCAGTGAAATGATCAGTTGCCTCACTGGGTGTCAAATGGGTCAATAAGCACAACAGTTCATTTTAAGGATTTTAACTTTGCTCTGGAACAATATCTTTTGTGGTCTGTGGAGCAGAGCTGGGGAAGACGAGGAGAAAACTTGGTAGTCAGTAAGTATAGATCTTGCGTAACTCTTCAAGTTTTCCCCGAAGTTTCTAAAGAACATTTAATTTTTTTCTAAGTTTTAATCAGCTTTAAACCCTGCCAGAGTTTTATTTCTAAAAATGGCTATTCTACATTTTAAAGCGATCTGACATTACTGAGGAGTACTGAAGGACTTTGGATCCCTCCCATACCAGGGGTGGAAGGCACAAGAGGTCATCTTGCTGATACCAGCTTCTGGAATTTCTAATACAAGAGTGATCTTGGTAAAACAGTTTTAAATGATTCTGAGGGTTTTTTAAAGTAGTTGAAATCATAGAGTCTTGAAAATCTTTGTTTTATTGTTTGGATTAAAGATTAGAAAAGATGTAGTGTGGTATCATTAATGCAACTGGGAAGGGTCTTGCAGTAGTCATTCCCATATGGCATCAGATGCATAAGACCCCTGATATGGACCCTCAGGGTTTGTTTATCACTTACTTTTATTGCAGTGTCTTCCATGCCAGCCTTCTTTGCACTGGCATCTGTTGGGCTCAGCACAGGTGCCGTACAGGCCACAGCCAGGTTCGCAGACAGCTGTAAGAAAGCGAGTGCAATACGCCTCAACTCTTGACATTTCATCCAGAAAGAAGAATAGCATATTTGGTTTCCCTGTTATCGCTCCTTACGATGGGTTGGTTCTGGCACAAGCCACAAAACGTTTCACACACACACCCCGAACTTCCCTGCAAGGCCTGGCTCTGTCTCTCACCGGGAGAAGTAGACAGAACAGCAGAGCTGAGTGTACACCAGATCTAGCATGAGAGTAAGGCAGGCCCCAGCATTCTTCTCACAAAATGCTTCTGTTGGATTTCAGTGTCACAATGCATTGATGTTTTATTACACAGTTCTCTGTTACTAAACTGCTATGACTGAGCTGACACACTGCTGTTTTACAGAAACTCAAGAGTACAGAAGAAACTGTGGGGAGGCTTTTGTAAAAATACGTTTCTGGTTTCATAATTCCTGTAAGACTGGTGTATGCTGCATGTCCAGAAAGTAAATTAACATGTAATAATTTGACAACAAACAATTGGTGCTGACATTATGTAAAAAGATACTGGTACAGCCAGCTTGATGCTCCTACAACTAGAACTGAAGGAGCAGCTTTGGTACTTACGCTTTGAACAGAGGTCTCCCTGGTAGCCTTTGGAGCACTTGCATTTATTCTTACCAGTACATTTGCCTCCATTTCGACAGGGCTGATGGCATTTACCTAGAAATTGAAAACATGAAAACAATGGCCTTATCCCCTGCAACTACTGGAGGCAAGTGTCTGAGAAGCCCCAAAACCTTATCGGATGCTAGTATTAAAGTGTGCACTATGGATCCATCAGGAAGACTCTGTTGCAAGTCTGTGCTTCCAATTTATATATATTCTTCTGCCTATAAAATATTGCAATAATTTTGCATGGCTAAAGCCCAAGTGCCCATGCAGCTTTAGCCCAGATTTGTGCCACTTGGTCTCTGCAGAGTCCCCTATGCCTCCAGTCAGCATGGCCTCCTGCTCTTCTCACCCTTTGTGGGGGAGGCAGCAGTGTCCAGACCTCATATTTGCACAGGCCTTCCTCAAACTTAACATCACATCTCCCATCACCAGACTGTCAATCCCTTGTTAGAATTTGTCTGCACTACTGAACTAATTAAACCGTCATTCAACTCTAGGAAGGGTGAGCAGATTCCCCATGCGCTGGGTCATCCCCAGGCTAAGGGAGGCTTACTGCCATGTCCCTGGGCCCTTCCGGGCCATCAGGAGCTACACCCTCAAACTCTTGCCTCCTTGGTGGCTATATGTACTAGTGCAGCTTTTCTCACTGTCAGACAAAACCTTTTTTCATGTTTTCTAATCCTGCAACATTTTCTGGATTCTTCAGAAAAGAGAAATGAAAAGCCCTTCCTGGATTTAGCACTAATATTTACCTGAATCTGTGAGCAAACAAAAACTGGAACCTGGGGCAGCAAATGGCTGCCTTTCCCTTGCCTTGCCTTCTCTTCTCCCGCCCTTCTTTTTTTAAAAAAAAAAAAAAGATGTTAACTGATACCTGCACACCATACTTTAAGCATCAACACTCACCCTTTCCACTGCTGGCTTGCTGTGCTGAAAACACAAATGCAGTCATCTCATGATCACAGCCTGCCCCAGGTAGCGCTTGCTCAGCTCTCAACCACTTCAGACTTTTGTGATGCGTGTATATATCACCCATACAGAAGACACATTTGTTCCCAATATGCATAATTATTTTAATTGCCCTGAAACAAGCTTCATAACCAGCTGATGGAACAAACCATGCTAAGGAGAGTTTTTGCAAAATCACAATTTTCCTGCAAAAGCCTCTGTAGAGGGAACCTGTTGGTACTGTAATTTGCAAGCATTTGGATATGAAGTAATTAATAACTGAAAGGAGCGGTGCTAAGCAAATCCAGGGATTCTCCTAGTTTTTGAAGTAAATCTGGAGAATATGGGTGAAGGCGTGTGATTAAAACTTCTATAGAGTTGCATTAGCAAATATTTGGTTCAGCACAGCTCAATTAACTTTGGACTAAGATATTTTCACAGAATGAAGGAAAGAGTAATAAGTCTCTGTTATTGACTAAGAAATGGAAAAAGCAAAAAACCAGCTGGTGACAAATGGGGGAGGAATCCAAAACAAAATAAAACTCTCTGGACTCAAACTGAAACACAAATTAGAGACAACATGTAACTATAGCTAGAAAAATTCTGGAAGACTCTGAATGCTTGGTAGTGTTGTAAACTGGGCCTAGTACATTTCCCAGGAGTCTTAGAGAGCAATTCAACTATTAGACAAACAGTCAAAATCTTTAAACACTATTAAAAAAACCCCCAACTTCTCAGTTTTCAGAAGATGGCTTTCTGCCTGTTGAAAGGTTTTCTCCCCTTGTTATTTCAAGACCCCCATGAATGAATGTAGCTGGCCCTGGATCTAAGAAAAGAAACTGAGTTGTGTTTCTCCTCTGGTGTTTCTAAGCCTTGCCTAGCATTTCTTGCAGTTTTCCACTGTTGTGTTGGCACCGATGCAGTGCCCAGAGGTGGTAGCAGTCATCAATCAAGGTCTAACAATTGCTATCCCAGCTTTACAAAAGCCAAGGCAAGTGCATAGCTTTCCTTGCTCTCATCAACATGATCCCAGTTTAGCTCTTAGCATACTCTGATCCTGATTTGTTTTTCTTTCTTTTGTATAGAAACGAATTTAATTAATTAATTTAATTTGAGTTGAAGAGGTGAGTCTTTGCAAGACGACAGTCAGTTGTACCTATCCCAAGTAGCAATAGAGAACAATGAGCTTAAGAGCCCCTGGGACAGACCAATTAAGTGGAGCACTCTTAATTATACATGCTGTAATATCAGTTCTAAGAATTTTCCTCAAAAAAACACCACTGACATAAGATACATGCTTCTCAAACTTTGAACTAAACCTTATTCATCACCTGAGAAGTATCAGCAGTTTACTACTTGGGTAGTGAAGAAAGAAATGAGGTCCTGTCAGAGTGTCAAAGGTGAATTCAGTGGAAACTCACACTGTTGTTCTTGCTGGCATCTGATCTGAATTTATATCAAAGGGCAGTCTTTACTAATTTAATAACAATAAAGCATTACTGCTTCTGTTTGGCTCCAGTTTTGATTAGGTAAAAAGGAGTTGCAAAATGACTTGTAAAGTATAGAGATATGGTGCAACATTCAGATAACTCTACTGTTTATCTACATATAAATACTGTGCAAAATGTAGCTCTTACGGTATCTGTATTCTTTCTCTGCAAAGTGATTCATTTATTGTCCCATATTGCCATTAGAGTTTATTTCCATGTGTTTCCAAATTATTTGATGATACAAATCTCATAACTGTGAGAAAAGCCTGTGTCTACTGATACATATTAATAGTATTTACAGCAGAAGAAGCTCCTCGCAAAGTGTACTGTTAGCTAGAAGCTTTAAGCCCAGAAAGAACAACCCAGGTGCACGTTCCTAAAGCCAAAATGCTCATAATCTATTCAAGTGTGGGGAACTACAGAATTAATCTGATTTAACCGAGCTATGAGAAAACTCTTCTTTCAGTGAGATCAAATGCTTGACAGCTGACCTCCCAGGTCTGTTCCAGGCTGGCCATATCTCCACCCCCAGCTTTACACAGCACACTTAGATCCACCATGAGGTAAAATATTTTGAATTGCTTTGATGCTAAACTTCTGAAAATAGCAAGTCTTTTGATGTTTGTGACACGGATTTCCAAGTTGCCATGTGAATGCAACTTAATACGTTAAGTGAAAGCTCTCAATTCTTAAGGTTCAGCCCTCCCTTTGCCCCAAATCCTTCCATTCCGAGCTTATAGTAGCCCTTTCAGAGGTGCAGGCTCAAGCCTAATCTGCTGTGCACAAGTATGAATTGTCATTAAGGTTCAGAAATTGCTGCTCCACATGGGCTTGGCACAGCAACACATCTGTCTACCACCGAGTACCGCTTACATACTTATGGCTCGAAGGTTGTTACCAAGCCCAGTTACTAATAAAACCGAAGAAAGTTAAGGGAAGAGATGCTGTAGCAACGAGTCAAACTTATCAGTAGGAAACTCATTTGAAGGTATGCAGCATCTGACTCTCCAAGGCCCTCAACCTTCCATGTGAGACCCTCATGGTGAGCATAGCGGAGGCAGGTAGCACTTTGTCATTCAGGCACCAACAGTAGAGTAAGTTCATGTCAGTGAAAGAAAGCACACCAAGATGCTACTCACTAATTTCACACTGGTCTCCTTCATAGCCTGAAGGACAAATGCATTTTCCCAGATAGAAGCACGTTCCTCCATTGAAACAGGTTGTTGTACAGTTTGCTGAAACAAATAAAACAGGAATTAACTAAGTCACTAATACAAACTCAGTCTTACAGGGCCTTAATGTTTGCTGCTGCTCATCATAAATAAACATTGAGTAGGTTTAAAAAGTTGCATTAACATCTTTTCATCTGTTTTACAAAGGAAGACTGAAATGTGTTTTTTCCTACATCATGCTTTACAGTGGCCCACACACAAGTCAATATAGAAAGAGACAAGTGAACAATACAGCAAGGAGATCCCCAAGGACAGACTGTGTTACACCTTTGTCAACCCTCACATGTAAAGCTCGCTGAAGATAAGTCACTATTGCTACTGAAACTGTGAGTGTCTGATAACAGGAGCACAACCTAGGACCGGAAGTTACTTCTACAAGAGGATACTTCATTCACTGCAGTTCTGAATGTCTTGACTAGAAAGAAACCTTTGTAAGTTTTTGCTTCGTGATGACATAGATGCAAATACTGTGTCTCTCACCTGCCAAATTACTTACATTGTCTTAGATGTGACTTTTAATCAAAAAGCTGGGATTCACATTCATCCTTCAAGACATTGGGAGCATTTTATTAAAGTGCACTTTTGAAACATTTTTTAAATGTGGTGAAAAGTCTCATCAATGACTACATAAAAGTCAGAAGAACATTGACAGCAACAGTTTGTGCAAGCATACCTAAAGGCTTAGGAAGGTTCCCATTATTTTGCTGAAAAGTCCACTAGGACCTTTTGCATTTGGTCTTTAATTCATATAGTTCTGCAATAATAAATGCAACGTGATGTTCTGTAATTGTTCTGCCATGAGCAGCTCAGTTATATTTCTGCAGGAAAGTACTTGTATTTTATTTCATGGAAGCTTGGACTGTTCCAAATTACTGTTCTGAACAACTGATTCATCCTTTTTACTCTTCCTGAGCCACAATGCAGCAACAAAAAATAAATAGCCTGCTTATTTTTTCATGTACCCAAATGCAGCAAAATAATGTACTAAATAATTAGTAAAACTATTTTTTTCCAAGAAACTAGAGTTCAAATAATGATTTCTTTTTTCCTAGGCCAGAAATATAAGTGAATTTTGTATTAAGTCCCACAGGTTTCAGTGGATCAACTAAAGTGATTAACTAAATTACACTTCACAGAGCTGGCAGAAATGGATGACTGCACATACAGCTGCGAAAGCATTTCCAACAGCTCCCAGGTTGTGCTAAAGCATGGATTTGAAGAATCACAAAACTTTTAAAACTTACTTCATCACTTGCCTGACTTTCCAAAATCCACTCCTAGAGGGAAACTAACACAGGGAAATAGAGGCTGCCAGATACAGAGCCCAGGCAGTTACCTTTGTCGCAGTTGATGCCGTAGAACCCCGGGGGGCAGATGCAGAGTCCGGGGGTAATGCAGAGCCCACCATTCATGCAGCGAGGAACACACAGCGCTGAGGAGCAGGAAGAACAGAAAAAGTATCACTGGTGTGATAGCAACTGCCTATCTGAACACACAGCACATTGTCTCCTTAAGCTACTTTTCCTTCTTCTGAGTGTAACAAGTCACCTTTGTAAATCATTGTTGTAAGTGGGTTAAATCAATTACATCTCTGGTTTGTATCTGGCAATTTATATACAGCATTACTAAAAAAGCAAAGATTAAATTATGTCCAAATCTAGTTCCAATTTATGCAATTGCCTCTTGCACAGTTTAATTCCAGACCAGGGAGAGCAAAGTGCCCACTTACACTCTCTGGATATCTGAAGTCTCTTCCCCGCCACCCCATAAGTAGACTCTGGTCCTCAGCTCTGCATACAGGACTATCTATTTAGGGGCTGCAATTCCACAGGGTTCCCAAACAGGAACAATGAACCTCCCTTCTCCCTCTGCATACCTGATCATAAGCATGGGTACCTAATTTAGACTGGGGGAGCCTGTTCTGTGGCCTGGTTTGGTGGCCAAACTGTCCTGCATGCTCCCCATGAACCTCCTCCAGAGCCTCTGTGCTTTCCCAAGCCTCCTCTTCAGTTGTGGCCACCCTACAAGGCTCCTCCAGGGAGGCATATCAGGTGGCAATGCTTCATTTTGTGGTTGCCCACAGGTGGCACATGGAGCGAGGCTGGGTCCATACTAGTGAATTAAACAGCACCCAGGCACGAGGCCACATAGGGACACAGGACCATCCATCGTGTGAAATCGTTGGTGCTGTTCCTGGCATGGCTTTGTCCCTGGCCAACTGGCAAATCTGCATGGGCACAGTCACGGGGTGAGCAGCAGGGCATTTGGAGGGTGGTATTTTGGAGCATAACAGAGTTTATTAAACATACAAATGCAAACTGCACCATCCCAGTTGGCCTCCAGGACAGAGAACCCATCCTTTGTACTTAACATTTTGGAGGTAGCCAGAGCAACTGGTAGCTCATTAAAGGATGCCATTGGAATAGGATGCCCACAAGGATGGTTTTCTCCGTCTCAAGTCACCCTGGGGAGGGTCTGCCACTAGGGGAGGTGAAGGAAAAGATAGGAAGAAGAGCTAGTTTCCTCACCAAGTTACTCAATTTCTTGGTCCCTCGCTCCTGGAAATGTCATCCGGGGCTATTAGTCAATAATGGAAAGTAAAAGGAGACTCCTTCATCTTCCCCTCTTTGCTCTCAGCCTGCG
This sequence comes from Eurypyga helias, assembly GCF_000690775.1. NCBI lineage: Eukaryota > Metazoa > Chordata > Aves > Eurypygiformes > Eurypygidae > Eurypyga > Eurypyga helias. Next base: position 17,032 of record NW_010253998.1, read on the forward strand.
TTCAAATTAGATACTATCTCCAAATTAGATACCATCTCCAAATAAACAAATGCTGAACAAAAGTCCTGTGCTTTGTTTCCCAGCTAGTACTCATTAGCAGAAGAATTTTATTTAATCTTTTTACCAGATGGATTCCCTGTGACTAGGGGTCCCTTAACTATTGTGTCAGTTTTTGTTAAAAGCAATCTCTTAGAGAGAAAGCGTCTTTCTCGTAAGCAAATTAATGTTTCCTTTCCATCCATGATGATAGTGATTCTCTTACATGTGTGGACTCCAAATATATGAAATCTTCAAAATAGGCCATTATTTTAGGAGAAGCTACAGTGCAGTAGCTACAGTTTTGTTGACATTACGGTAAAGAAGATAGTTGAGAACTTTTTTTTTTAAAATTACCTTTCTCACAGTGAGGCCCATAAAATCCATCTGGACATTCACAGACATGCCTTTCGTTGCAAAACCCTCCATTTCTGCACCCTCCTGGACACTCCGCTTCATAAAATATAACAACAACCTTAATTAGATATTACATACTTCAGCTGCCAGCCAACTTGTGGTAGGTTCAATATATTCCTTTGACACAACAGTGTAAACATTTGCGGACAGACAGGCAAATGCTGGCAAACATGGAAGTTCAGCTAAGACCCCCTCAAGAGAAATCAGGTTTTCTGTTAGTCAACAAATAGAGGTTTCAACACGTGTTCACACAAACACATTTGTCTATGTGCGCTTGTTGACAGACTGCACGTTTCCATTGCTCTGCTGTTCTGTAAGTGCAGGAGTAATGTGGATGCTCTGCTCAACCCAGCACTTTTTCTTCCATTTAGAAACGTGCAGGCAGTCCAGGACTTGCCATCGCTGGTTAGACCTGCTCTCAGTATACAGGACCAGTTTCAATTTCTGCAGCCTTAAGTAGACTGCACAGCAACTTGCATTGCATCAATTGCTACAGCTGCTACTACTGGGGTGACAAAGTGATGAAATTTGTATTCAGATGGAAGAGTCAGCTTCAAGGCTAGAGGAAAGAAGGCCAGAAAGGAAGATGAAAGCAGTATCATCATCCAACTCAATCACATCTCAACTACAGATCAAACACTGACTAAAGCATATGGCAACGCTGGCTGCATTATGCAAGGATGAGAAATCCCTCTGGATACCATCATCATCCTCAAAACACCAGTCTATTGAACAAGAACTGAACCTTATGGAACTCCAATAAAACATGACTGCTGGGTAGAAAAACAGTTGCTCGAAAATACCTTCCTAGATCTCTCACAGAGAAGGCGGCAGGCAGGAGAGGCTGACTACTCCCATTAGAAAAAGTGAACCTCACTTGTGATCAGTGGTACCAGGGTCACAGGGCAGCTTTAGCAGAGTAGGCATCTTGATGTTATGATGAATGACAGGCTGAGTGAGAAAGGTTCAACAAACTCTGAGGTAGACTGAAACTCAGAGACCAATCTTACTGCAACCATCTCAACCCAAATTTGAAGGTCATCTATTGGAAAGCAATTGGCCGTAATGTTGCCATCATGTCTTTCTTTTTTTCCCTTTAGTGCTGTAACCATCATGCCTGACACCACCAGCCAACAGCATCCTTACTTATTCTCCATTACCTTGTCACCTGACTTCATCAGAAAGCGCTGGCACCTACTATCCAGAGGCTGTCAAGACATGCCATTGAGTCACACTGATTCCCAACTGAGTAACACCAGAGTTCAAATTCAAGTATTAATAGCCTTTAGAGAGCACTTGTTTAAAGTGGTAAGGAGTAGCAGGATGTCTATAAATTCAGGAGGGTCAGGTTGCCTGAGACATTTTTGCAGCTCACAGAGATTCTTTAAACTATAACTCCTATTAATATAGAGGAAAACATAACCCTGGACTTAAAAGAATTTGAATGAATCTCCCTTCTTCTAATATTTGAGTCAGGTGACGCATCTGTTAGTTAGACTCATGCACAAATAAACTTTTGGTTTTGAAAATTTATCTGATATCTGATTAGAACCACAGAAAATGCTAGCTGCTATAACTATGAACAGTATTCTGCTACACTCATGTTACAGATTTCTATTTAGTGGAATGTGAAGGGTAACTGAAACTATGAGAAAGGGAAGAAAATCTGATGTATTGGGCAGGTAGCTGGATGCTATGTACAACGGCCAAACAAACAGGAAAGAGAAGAGGAAAGGTGTAATTTTTAAATATTCTTTCATCCAAAGCTGTAGGTACATGTAGCAAAAAATGTTGCATTAAAAGTAAAGCTGTTTGCAGCCATAGTAATAGTGGTAAAGGATTATTTCTGTCTTACTGTGTTCCAACACTGTACCTTAGGACTCTTTCTGGAAATTCTTCTCTCTGTACCCAAATGCAGAGTTGCTGTTCATTACAGGAAATGCATGCTTAAATACACACAATTTCAAACAGAAAAATAGGAAAACATAATTTTTTTGTGTGGCCATCTTTTAGCCACAACAAAGACTCTCCTCTTCCACAAAATTGCTCCCTTGCTCCCCTCATTTTCTCTGGCGGGTGCCCTTCTGGATGGCCATGAATGACTGGAAACAGTGACCAGGGCCCCGGCAGGAGGAATAAGAACTCCTTGCTGCAGATGATGTCTTTTAGAGGCAGGAAACTCACCCCTACCCTAACACCAAGTGGTAAGGACACTGTCAGCCTTCTCAGCATCTCTCCCAAAACACTGTGGTGTCTACCTCACAGGACAAAGGGCAGGAGTGGGAGTTACCCCTGAACGTGCTGGAAGAGACGAGATGAAAAATCTCCTCTGCCCACCTCTAGAGTTTGGGAAATCGTCCTTGTATTTCTCAGCTGACTATGGGAACAAAGGACGGTGACGAGAATCACCCCCAGCTTTCCTGAGAGGCCCTATGATGCAATACTGCTATTAAATATTACGTCTCACATCAAAATAGTAACAACAATAACTAATATCACAGAAATGGTAACTTGGATGAATGCTACTACTAAACTGAGTTCTCTCTTTAAGCCAGTATTCCACAATACAGATCTGTAACTCTGCTTTCCCTATTAGATTGCTCCAACACTATTTCCAGAGTTTACTCAGAACCTTTGAACTGAACTGAAAACACAAAACTAGCAAATGTTTTTTGTATTTACATCAGACACCCAACTTCGTACATGAGATCTGACTGACTTTACTTCCATTAAGCCCCAATTTCCTTCCTGTTTATTTGCCCATTTCTTCCCCTCCTCCACTTTCCCCGGGCTAATTGGCAGCAGCATGGCTTCAAAGGAGACAAGCAGCTTTGCTATTTAGGTGTAGCAAGTTTTCAAAGAATAAACAACTCCCACTCCTGCTGCTCGTTCTTTGAATACACACTACAGCCAATTAGCTCAGAGAAGAGTGCAAAGAAGAAAGTGTAGAACTGGGAATGAAGATTCCAGTACCTGAAGGGGCCTACAAGGAAGCTGGGGGGGGGGGCTTTTTACAAGGGCCTGTAGTGATGGGACAAGGGGTAACGTGTTTAAATTGAAAGCTACAAGATTTAGATTAGCTATCAGGATTAAATTCTTCATGGAGAGGGTGGTGAGGCACTGGAACAGGTTGCCCAGAGAAGCTGTGGATGCCCCATCCCTGGAAGTGTTCAAGGGAAGGCTGGATGAAGCTCTGGGCAACCTGGTCTATTGGAGGGTGTCCCTGCCCATGGCAGGGGGGTTGGAGCTAGATGGTCTTTAAGGCCCCTTCCAACTTAAACCATTCTATGGTCCTATGATTTAATAGCAAAAGAACAAAAATCTCATTCTTTGTACATCAGCACTGTCATGGGTTAATCTCATACAATTGCACACAACATGGGATAACTGCTTTATCTTAGATACTGATTTCTCAATTTCCACAGACTCAGTTTAAAGTGATAATTATATTTTTTTGTAGTGGATCAAATTAATCCAGAAAGTCTTATTACGTATTGTTTATAGTTCATAGATTGGTTGATTAAACAGGTTCCCTCCTTTCCAAGTAAGCACTGCAATAACTTCATGTTGCCCTTCTTCTACCAGCACATCCTGCATGTGTTTACTGCTTGATGACTCCAAGTATTGAGGACCAGCTTCCACCACCTTAACTGTATCCCAGCCCACGTGGTTGTCTTCTAAGCTCCAGAGAAAGTACAACCAAATTTTGCAAAAATGTTCTGATTTAGGTTTTTTTGCATTAGGTTTGTATGTGCAAGTTGGGATTTAAGGAACTGTTGAACTGAGGCACCAAACAGTACTTATTGAAGTCAGGGTCCCCGCTACAGACCCCAGAAGTTCAGTTCTCCAAATGATGTGCCACTTCTGGAAATGCTAGCCTCAGCTTGTTTTCACAGGACTAGCTCTCCTCCAAACATATGACACATGTCTATCAACATCCTTGACGTGATGAGCTGTGAACAGTAGGAGAAATGCCTCCAACTCAGTCTGCTAAGGAAGACATAGCTGACAGTAAGAAAAGAGTTAGCACATGCAGCAAGTGAACAGCAAATCCACAGACAGAGCCAGAACTGCCTGGCATTCACCACCATTGCTCACACACCATTGTGTGAGCATTTTCTTTCCATCTTCTCCAGCCATTCTCCTGAATGAAACACAAGGAAGTTAGGGGACAAGGTCTAAAGGTATTTCGCTATGTCCTATTTAGCGTTACCTTGCTGGCAGGTTTTAAAGAAGATAGCGTTCTGAGGGGTCTGGAGAATAATATTGCCTTCTGAATTCATTATGACCACATTCACTTCAAATGCAGCAACCCCATCTTGCTTTCCAAGGCAAGGAAATCCAACCTGAACGACTTCAAGGAGAACAATAACAACAGTATTTACATTTACATGCACATATATCTATATACATATAAAAGCATACATCAAAATACTGAAAAGTATAGAAAATATAGATATATATTTAAGCTTTAGAGTAATGCCATTGATGAAAACCTGTAACACAGAGATACACAGATCACCTTTTCCATGGGGAGCTCCAGGAGTGGAAGTGAGGAAGCACAGGAGGTGAGCCTGTACTCATTCACTGACATAACCCCAACAGCCTGCAGCACAGCCAGCCATCTTAACACAAACATACTTTTGCTTGCAGACAAGGCAATTACTCATGTGGAGGTATCTAAGGATACACCAAAACAAGCTGGAAGCCTCTACTTAATTTTCTAAGCTGGGTAGGTCACTTCTGAGTCTAAATTTTGCAGGCGAGCACACAATTTCTGCAAAACCATCTTACACGTTTTGGAAAAAAGGTTACTTTAGATATATTTGCTGGTTTGGATACTACAATTAAGACTTAAATAAAAAACCTAACTTAATGAAAACTTACTCCATGAAGTGCTGGCAAGATGGTACACCTGATAAATAAGATCAGGGGTGCAAATATTTGAAAAGAAGACAGAGACACATCATTCTGACAGGACTTATTAAGTGTAGAAATATTTGGAGATTGCCTTTCCAGGAAAAGTATTCAAACACTATTGAACTACAAAGAGTTTAAGTAAATAATTAGGGCCAGTAAATCTAGAGTATTTTAATGAGGAAGGAAGCATGGTACCTCAGAGCTCTGGAATGCTCCTCTGTGATTATCACAAGTGATCTTAAATAATCTTCAGATGAAACGATTTTATCTCTTTTCTTCAAAATTGGCTCTTACTAGCTGCTTTGTAAGTTAGATCCAGCTAATAGAAACTGTTTATTCATTTCTTCTTAAGCTGGCCTGCGATTTCAGAACCAAATACTGAGCTAACAGCCCTACATTTGGTTTGCTTTAAATTGGTTGTTATAAAAAAACCTGCAAGCAATAATTAGGCCATTTTTTGTTATTTGTTGCCTTGATATAATATAGAATAATTTACTGCTGAAACACATTCTGCTTCTGGTAAGTCCTACAGACTGAAAGGTCTGTTGTAGCTTTCATTATAAAGCAAGTTCATTGTTGAAGCACTTTTACACCAATCTTTTAATAGAAAAAGCATGCAACCATGTGGTAAGAAGGAAACTCTTAAAGTGGATTAAATACAGTTTAAATGCAGTGAACTTCTTAAACTGCACTAACCTTACAGCACAAGTGAAGGAAATCAGTGCTTGTATCAGAATGCACGTGACTTCACTGAGCAAATTGCTACGGGGAGGAAGATATGGCAGACATTTAAGGAGGGCACTATAGTCATATCTAGACTTCACTGAATCTGCAGCACTTTATCTTCCCTGAGATCTGTCTGTGGGTTTGAATGCCCAGGGCAAAGGCCAGGTATATATCTCTTAGGCCTGAAGTCTGAGGGGGCAGACCAGAAAACCCTTATTTCAGGTCTCCCTAACCTGGAAGCATCTGAATTTTTGAACTTCCTATATGTCCGAACTCCTAGGCACACAGAAATGCAGTAAAGGGCCCTCCTATGAACAATAAGCACCTGGATCCTGGCTGAGCTCTGTGGTAGTTCAGAGTTGATATCAAGTCCCTAAAATCTGCCCCAAGCCATGCTTGTTTATGCCTGCTTGAATAATGCTAAGCACGCAGCAACAGCGCTACAGTCACAGCAAAGCACAGAGCAAAAGTCCTTTGCATCTGGAACCACAGCTGTGAGCTCCCGTGGGCTCCAGAAGCACTGAGCAGGGCAAACCTGAGGTCTGGTCCCTGCTTCTCAAATTCAGGATGCAGTTTACATTTGCCCATCACGGGATGATGGCTAGCAGTGTAAAGCCCTGAGCTTTATTCCCCCTCCTTGTTTTCAGCCAATCAGCCACAGAATTGCCTCTCTTACATATTTATACTTCTGCATCCTCTGGAGCACTTGCACCCAGGGGTCCAGAGCACAGGAGAGCAGAGGGCTCTAGCCAGAGTGAGGAAAATTTAACTACCTTGAAAAGGAACCTCAGGAAACCTAGTGATTTATATCTAATTTAGTTTTAGTTTGCACAGGTCTTCAAGTCTGCAGGCAATTGCTTTACCCACTTGGCTAACATGGAAAAGCCAATACCAAAAGCCACCTCCAGTCTCCCTCTCAGTCACAGGACACTACATTTCTTCTGGGCATGGACCAATAGCCAGTTTTACTTTTCTCAGTGTGGTGTTCAAGATGTTAATCATTGCCACTACCAACGCCTGACTGTTTTGAACTTGCTGACGTCAGCTGGAACCACTGGATATTCACTGGCAGCCAAGTGGTTAAAGCAATTACTTGTGAAATGACCAGCCAGCCTCTTCTCGTTGGACAGATACCCACACTCCTCTCAGTCATCTTCTTTTGGACAAGTTGAATAGTCTTAGCTCTTTAAGTTCTCACTGAAAGGCGTCTATCTTCTTCAGCCTTCTTAACATCCTACCATGTGCTTAGGTATAACAATACCCATGTTGTAAGCACTGAATCACGTAGGAATCCTGGGGTTTTGGGGGAGGCGGCAGATTTCAAATTAGCCTAAGGAACCCAAGTGGCATAAATCTATTTCAAATTTGAGAAGAATTTGATGCCTCATCTCATTAAGGTTATACTGGATTAGAGAAAGTTGAGAGAAGCACAATAAGACTATATCCAATGAGGAGTAAATGAGTAGGTTGCGACTCTTTGGCCTGGCAAACAGAAAAATTAAGGGGTACATAATAGTCATCTACAAAATCATGACTGGCATTGATATGACGGTATGGATTGACTGTTGACTCTACCAGTACAAGGACTAGTGCCCATCAAATGAAGCCATCACATCCAGACTTGGAACAACAGGAGGGGGATCTTAATGCAATGGGAGGTAGTGAAGTCCTTGCCAAAGCGACTGGAGATACCAGAAGATAATATGGACTTAAGGAGAGCCTGGACAAGTTACTGGAAAGAGAGATCTGTAACACATGTGGGGTTATAAGAAAGACAAATCACTTAAGACTCAGGAAATCCTCCAAGCTGAAATCCTCAGAGCTGAGAGGGTAAACAGAAATATCACATGCTTGCCCTCCTTTTGCTCTTCCACAGGATTTCTTATGGCCACTGTCAGCCATAAGACAAAATACAGACTAGGCAGGCCCTAAAGCACTAAGGTCGTTCTTATGCCTCACTTGTGGTAGGCAAATATCCCCAGAGAAGTTTTAAAAGTCCACTGATTTGACAAGACCACCAGGTTCAACTACCTCTGAGTAAGATACCTGTTAATCCTCATTCTTGTTTCCCATTCTCATGTTTAATACCGCTTTCTTTCCTCTTATTCCTCCTTAATTATCTTCAGTGTAATCTTCCAGGCTAAAATGCTTACTTCAAGAAATATCTTGCTACGGTTGATTAGTTACTAAATATAAGATTGCGGTTGAATTTCTTCTGACATGCATATGTGTAGAAAAATTATTTGGTAATGCAATAGATCCAGGCAAACTAGATTAGATGTGTCAGAACTGTTTTGTAAACATATAAATTAAAGAAATAACTACAAAGTAGCAAACATTCACTACATTTATAGCAAGTATTCATTTATAGCAAGTAGTTAATTTTGACCAGCTAGCAGGCAGTGCAAAAAAACCACCATCTTGCTAGTGGCTGACTGTTAAATAGTGTACATGCTTCAAATACTGTACGTGTACTGATTATCCGTCATTGTTAAACACCAGACTCACTTTAATGCCAAACAGGAATTAAATACAACTTATATATACTAAGGACAGTGGTGCACTGCACATGACCCACATAAGGAAACACCATGGACATGCCCTTATTAGTCCAGGAACTGATGTACCAGTGCTGCAAACAGGGTCAGTACATTTTGGCTTTAATCAGCCCTCCCTTCACGATGGTTAACAGACCTTCTGCTGGAACTATGAGATCTCATCTCCAGACCCCCTGCACTTGTAGATTATGTTTTCCTAAACACAGTCAGAAGGGGGTCATTTTGGTCTAGCCTTTCTAGATAGTTAAAAATTAAAGGAGAAAAAAGCTTACATTATATTGCAGAGCTTCCCACAGGTCTCACCTGCTTTATATGGAGATGGAAATAATGCTTAACAAGAAATTTGCCTTTGTGACTTCTTTTTAACCTTCAAACATCTTTACTTGCCAATTTATTGGGATTGCAATCAATTAAATTGCAGCAATTAGAGTACAAATATTAGAGCACTCTTCACCCAAATCCATTTTCAATACTATTCATTTAATCCACACTGAATGGAGAGACCAATCATCAATGCTAAATGTTCCAGGTGCCACAGCAAAAAACTTTGCTGCAACGCCATCCTACTACAAGCCGAAAATGGAGGATATAAAACACAAACTTTCAGGATTTATACATTGACAAAAATAAGAGAAAGAAAGACCAATCAAACATAAACCTGTATATGAGTGCACTAATTGCAGCCCCATCCTCCTGTTCCATTTCTGATTTAATTCCCATTTTATCCCACATGGTCTTAGGTTGGCTAGGGCTGATCATGAAACCATAATCACTAAGACTCTAATGTCATCCAGATGTAAATTTCTTCCTTTCTGCCAGAGACTACCATACGTTGGCCCTGGAATGTATCACAAGGACTGCTGTTCGTCCACTTCAGAACAAAGTGGATATGATAACATCTCATGGAAAGCTTTTTTACTCCACCTTGCTCACTGTCCACTGTGGTGCTTCTGGAGCACTCATGTTGGCTTGGGCTCAGCCTCTGCTGTGGAGCTGTAAGCTACACTGAAGGACTAAGAATGCACAACTAAGGCAAACACGGTAAATGATAATTTCCTAAACGAGAATTTGTGTCTTTGAGCTGAACACCTGATGGCAACAGCTGACCACAACTGAAAGTAAAATGTCCACAAACTGCAACCTCTGAGATGCAGAATGATTTGATAGCTATTCCTTATGGTGATGAAAGATCTTTTTTTCCAAAAGTTGCACAGCTTAAGCAATAATATACACGCCCATGAATTTTATGCCACAATTTTGCACAAGTTTCTGCTGATTTATCTACACATAAAAGCTTCATGTGACTTGGCTCAGACAAAATAGGCTGCTGTAGCCAGGCAAGGCACTCACAAACTGTTCAGTGTCAAGCACTGTGGCAAGCATTTCTTCAGCAATAAACTTTAGAACTGCAATTCATAATAAAATATTTAGACTTTACTGGCTGTGGAATATTTTTTACAGGAACACAATTTATAATATCAACAGCACAAACCTGATGCTTTATGAGGAACTGTTCCAAGCAGAGGGATATTTATAGTTGGATCAGCCATTATGCCTTTATCCAAAGAGCGCAAAGACAGGAACTCATAGAAGTACTCAGCCTACAACAAAATAAATGAAAATTTGATAGGTATTTTAATTGCATTCACAGAAGCAAACTAAAGCAAACTATTCAGCATATAAACTACAGCATAAAAATGCTACACTTTTCATTATGCCATTCACTGGAGTTGTTTGTATTATTTCCCTGAGTGCTTCTTCACCTAAGCATCATTTTCATGTAATTTCCTCTTATTTCAGAGATTGCAAGTAACCATACAGTAATTAGGATGCAACATAACAGGAAAGAAAATGGTATGCATACAGTGAACAGATGTTACAGGGAGAAGACATTTTTTACCTTTTATCTGGCAGAGCATAAAAAATGTGTGAACGGTAAGCTAATTCTGAAAGCTGTTTTTTGGGCAGATTCCTCCTAGAACTGACCAGTGAGACTGGGTGACCTGCCTGCATCCTGGGCACAGCTTAAACGATGTAACAACTGCCTCGTGAGAATATCCAAACTTGCTCTTTGTTGATCTATACAGTATGGCACATCGCCTTGGGGAAACAGTGCTGGGCAACGAATAGCCACCTTACTGGAGCGCCATGCTAGGACACATTATCTTGCTTACACCTTTGCGACTGCCTTGTTCAACCTTAGTTCATTAAATTGTTCCAAGGGTGGAGCTGACAGTTTTCCTACAGAGTTGACTCCATGTCACTCATTATTAACTGCAACATAAATGATTTGTTTTGGTGATCCCCAAAATGTGTTGGCATGATTTAAAAACTACTTTTCACTGCCCTCATCCTACTCCTGATATGCACCTGCTTTGTGGCACAGTTTGTAGGCTTTGCTACTTTCTTCCATGGGACCCTGGCCTCTCTATTGAGTCATCTGTTCAATATTTCTTCATATTCAGTGCAAAGTGACGTCATGCATCTGCAGCATAGCTGCACGCACCATATACACCTGAGATGTATGCATCTTAGCAGGTCATTGGAGACTTCCACAACTGTCAGTGGCAAGGCTACAGGTCTCCAGAACAAGCAGAAATGAACCTTCTCCCTAAAATGTGGCTTCTTGTTTGCCCTGATGCATCTGAGTGATCATAGGTAATTGTATCTGCTGCTTTCAGAAAAGTATTTGAGACACTGGCAAAAAATCTGTCTTCATCCAGCAGCTCATTGATAGTAGACAGTATTGTTATGTCTGCTTTTTAGCTAAAATAGTGAAACAAAGAGAGACTAAAGCCAAAATTTATTGAGAACTTTGGGCTTATAAATGGTAGTTACTTTATGTCTACAAGATGGCAGTCAATGTCCTTACCCAGAAGACTGTATCTTTTCTCCTGTAACATCCTGGCACCCTAGTACAAGGAAGTTGTGGACTTACTGGAGTGAGACCAGTGAAGGGCCGCAAAGATGATCAAGAACCTGACATACATGGAGAGGCTGAGAGAGTTGGGACCATTCAGCCTGGAGAAGGCTATGGGGCGATCTCATCAATGTATATAAACAGCTGACAGGGAGTGCAAAGAAGATGAAGCCAGGCTCTGCTTGGCAGTGCCCAGTGACAGGTCAGGAGGCAACGGGCACAGTACAGAAAACTCCATCTAAACCTGAGAAAACATCTTTTTATTGAGTTGGTGACTGAGCACACGTTTCTCAGCGAGACTGTGGAGCTTCCATCTGTGAAGATATTCAAACCCCAATTCAACAGCGTCCTGGGCAAGCAGCTCTAGGTGACCTTGCTTGAGCAGAGAGGAGGACTAGATCACCTCGAGATCAGACTTTCTGGTCTCAGATCAGCATCAGCCCTTCTGTGATGCTGTGCTCTGCTTACTTGAGCCAATCACTTTCCCTTAGCTCTTGGTGACACCAGCAAAACACTCCTGAGCTGGGTAGAAAGGTTGTTATGACATTCTTGATCAGCCCTGCCAGCACATCTACTAGCTCTGTGGAGACAGCAAGGAGGACCCAAACAGCATGCAGGGGCTATACTCCGCACAGACATTCTTCAGAAGGTGTTGTGTAGGCACGGACACCTCAATGGAGGACTTGCAAAACAATAGGGAGGAGGCGAGGAAAGTTTCTAAGGGTGGGTTAAACACATGGAGTATACATGGGAGGGAGAGGGGACATGGGGAGAAGCAGTAAAACAGGAGATGAAAACTGAAGTCTGGGGTAATGTTCAAAAGGCTGCTTTTAATTAAAGACATTTTTTCCAATACAATATACCATGCCAAAATATGAAAACAAGCCGTAAAGTTAGATTGTGAACATTTTTGTTTTCAAATAAAACTTTGGTTCAGAAAAAATAATTATATGTCTCCACACATCTATAGAATAGTACAGTGAGTGAGTCAATGCTGTATTGTCTGTTTCTCATTGGCTAGCTTTGATGTTTGGTTATATCTAAACCAGGTCATAATGGCTTGGGATATTAAAACATTATGTTCTTACTATTCTAGTAAACAACAACTGGTAACTAGACCAAATAGTTCCACTCCCATGTTTCCATTCCAGCCATGCTGTAGCAGGTCAGATTGTGAGCCAAAGCCCTGATTCGTAGGAAAGGAACTGGAATCCCATTTTCTGGAGTCAAAAGAGCCTAAGAACAAAGACAAAAAGAAAGTTTGCTGTGGGAAAAGGGATGATTGCTGCATCAGCCACAGTATTCACTGCCTTTCAAGGAAGGAATTCCTCTAACCAGAGTAGAGGTGTAGCAGTGATTATAACCTGAGGCAGGAGTACGTTCTGCTCACACATTGAAAACATGGGAAGAGACATTGCACAATCAACAGGCTGTTGAGGAGGTGTGTGTTGCACTGGGGGGAGACATCTGCTCTCACCATTTCTGTACAAAGGTTTGTACATCTGCTGAGTTGACAAAAACTGAACTTACTGAAATGACAGCATCTAAGAAAACCTGAAACACCTCAGGTAGATCCAGCTAGCATGACTTCAAAGTTATGAAGCCGTGTGCTGCAGAATATGTTTGCAAATCACATGTTCTGGAGTGAGTTGGTTAAATTTGATATAAAAATTATATATAAAAATCAGTCTAGAGAGGCTGCACAGTGGAGCAGAGTAGCTTAACTCCTCAAACCTGTGAATCTGAAACAATTTGGCTGGCATAAATCCTATCTATTTGGAAAAAATCTATCTTGACACAATCCCTACATCCAGACTCCAGTATTGTCCTGCTGTAATTTGAGTTGATTGGCAATTAACTTGCATCAATCATCATGACCGAAAAGCAAACAACACGCTCTCAGCAAATATTTACCATGCTCTAGCCTAGCATGAAATTCAGTCATGATGGTTAATTGAAGAGATAGGTCTGTGCAATTAAAATATTGTCTAGTGTCTAACAGAATTTGTGCTGTAAGTGGTCATTGTGAGTGACCTGGTAGAGAAAACAAAACTTCCTTGGATATTGTTGAGAGATAATGGGGTGAAACCCACAATCTATAATCTCTTTTCCATTATAAAAACATTCTCATTACTTTTTTTCTTTTTTTTTTTCAAAAGCCAGCCTAATGAACTGTCTGGTACGTGGGGACAAAATTTGGTACTGAAGCTAAATCTCGGAGGAATGGTGTTGTCAGAGGGGATGGAGGAAATGGGGTTTGAGATAAATTGTTGATCTTAGACAAGCGCACACTCTGCATGCACAAAACATTTTGGTTTTGGCTTGACTTCAGGAAGCACCCAAGAGAGAACACACTACTCTTTTGTACAGAGACTTTGTCTGAGACCCTCAGAAGCTGAGGCAAGGGCCTCTGAAGACCTTGCCTTAACAGTTTGGGGACTCAGTGCCTTCAGGCAGCAGGTAGCCCTGCACAGCTGCCCTGCACAGCTGCCCTTTAACAGTTCCCCATGTGGGCAAAGCCTGCAGCAAAGGGAGGAATTTTCATTTTAGGCTAAGAATTCCTTGGTCGGGATTAATTTTTATGGACTTTAAATTGCCATTTTCTATGAATCAAAGGAATTTAAAAGGTTATAAAAATAACGAAGCCCTCTAACAAGTATTGTAGTAAACATCTGTCAGCAGTTTGGTTTTAAAGGATATACACTTAAAACTCCTACAGAACTCCACTTCTCTGTACAAGATCCACTGCATTAGAGTTTTCTTACCACTCAGATCCCATGTTGTGCCTACCTTGTTTTTGTTTCATGTTTAATCAAAGTATTAACAAGAAATGTGTTTTATGTTTTCTTTATTTTACATGAAAGACACAGGATTAGAAGCAATGGTAGTACCTGAAGCGAAACTTAGAACTGTTCTATGTCACAGCTCAATATCCTAATGAAATCTGCAGCCTTTCTAACAAAGAAAAGAGAATGTGTGTTAGCTTTGCAAGTAGATGTAAGAAATTAACTGTATTTTCTTCTCATTATTTTACAGAGATCAGTGCTGAAGGTTCCATTCTGTTATCAATTAAATGACAAATATACCCTAATGCCAATTTTCTGGATTTAAAGAAAGAAACTCATCCAAAAAACTCCTTTTCAGCCCAGATCCATGGATATTTCTGGCTATGCACAAACTAGAAGATTCTAGCATGCATTATCCATAGCAGATGCTCACAGCTGCATACGTCATAAATAAAATCATGAAGTGAGGCAATGCGTGTGTTTGTTAGGTGTTTACAACGTGGACCGTTGCTTCTCCAAGATATTAACAGCATTAGGTCAGAGAAGTTGGTCCATTTATGTTCCAAGATGAAGCATGAAGCAAAATGAGATTAATTTCAACACAGAGGGAAGGCCATAGCTGTACTGCTATTGAAGGAGCTTGGCCAGAGTATGAGTGTGTATGTCAGCAGCACATTTTGGTACTGCAGTGCAGTCTAGACGCTGTTGTAATGAACAACATAATGATGCCCCGTTAGACAAGCAGATAATAAACTCTCTGCCTACCAGGTTTTATTTTTCTGCTAGGGAAGGCAGCTTTGCCTTACCTGTTAATTGGTCCTGTCACAGAGCGGTTAAACCATTTTTTGCACCTCAGTGTGACACTCAGAGAGACTTGCCTCACGTCAACCTCACGAGGTAATCCAAAAGTGTGAGGCATGCTTAACAATATGAAATGCTACAGAAACACACTCTGAGAAAAAGGAATTTACATGGAAGACAGGATAACCTGCCTGTTTTCCAGTACCAGTTGCTAAGGGCATGGGAATGAACCGAAGCAGCAAGATTAACAAAAGCAGAGATGCACATAAAAGAAAAAATATGGGTATCCTGATGTCTCTCAAAAAGAAGGACCCAAATTAGAATTCAGCAAAAATCTCAAAGAGAAATACATTACGTAACAGTGTTAATTACACAACGCTGAGGTGAAATGCACACAACTCTGCAGAGCCTGTTTTATGCCTGCTTTCTTCACATTAAGAAAACTGTGGCAGACTCAAGAAAATCCATGCCCAAGGAGGAAGACTTTTTTTAACAATGGAGTGACTCTCTGCATGCAACTTTCAACAACAACCACTTGTGGTTTTAATGGTTTTAAAAGAAGAATAGAATAAAAAACTCTGATTTTGTCAATGGAAGATGACTAACTGGTGCTTAATATCTCCTGTGGCATGCGAGCATGGATGGCAGACCAGATCCTCCAACAGAATGATTTAGAAAGCTGGAAAAGGGAAATTTCTTGGTTGCTATCAAAAGAAGTCCCACATCTTGAAAGGTGACACTGCAGGCTTCTAAGAATGCCTTGCACAGGAGAGATGGACAGAAATCTTTCCAGAATATATTAGCCGTTTCTCCCAGAATGAGAAAATAATTTCGTAAAGATACATAATATGAAGAAATTTCTGTCAATAAGCTTGGTGAGGCCACAAAGTGCTGGATTTAGATTACATTTAGCAACTGATTTTCTGGCAGCTGTCTGCTCTTTGGGAGACATGGGGAACAGGACAGCTACCTGGTCATTCTGAGCTGATATTTTCTCTCACCAGAACTTGAGCTCTGGAAGCACTCTAGTCTTTGAAGAGGTCATCTGAAACCAACCCGAGACTGGAAGTTGAAGGGCTTGGCAGAATGCATGGGGTTGGAGAGGGATACCAGTGAAAGAGAAGAATCCAAGTACACCATCAAAGTGTTAACTTTGAAACTCATCCTCACATGTACCTGAAACAGAGGGCCAAATAAATGCCTACTGCACATTTCTGTCCATCACTAGACTGCTAATGAAATACGATTTTGGTTTAGATCAGAGTCAATCCCTTGACACAGCAGGTAACTGCAGTGAGGACGGTGAGACTGTTCCACAAAACCTTGAAAAGCATCATATGGATAAACATATACACGGCAATTTCCACGTAAGTACAAGTACACTGCTACAAAGACAGGTGACATGCAAGGTTTCTTAAAAAAACAAGTCACAACAAATTTATAGCTCTTCATTGAGGAAAGACTTGGAGTTTACTCCTTCTCTACCTTGCTTTTTTCAGAAACAAAAGAGAAAGCGAAAGAGCACTTTTAGAAGTTTTCATGTTCAATAGGTTTTCTGCAACGTATTTTACTCCTAGAGACACTTCTGCAAAACTTAAGCTAAAAGGAGACAAAATCATTAGGGTTTTGATAAATAGGCACAGTTAATTACATCTTGAAAATCTCTAGCAAGGAATGCTATTTCTCAGCGTGAACCAGGCTGGAATGTGGTGCACAAGTTTCCTTTAAAATGTTTTGTCCTATGTCTTACAGATGAAAGTTAGGTAACTCTGCTTTGGGGAAGGGGAGAGAAGCAAGCACTACACCAAAAAGAGAAATAGCATTAACAGTTCAAATTAAAATAAAAGATGCACAAGCTTTCATTATCTTCAAATATTTAATGAAACATATTGTTCTGTTATCCTGAGAATTGGTAAAAGCTCTTCTGCTGAATGGTTATTTCTTTTTCCATCGCAGGAAGGGCTAATTCATTCTTTTGTCACTTGGCAAAAGATCAGTGCTCTCTCCACTAAAGATTTCTTGATCAGGGGTGTCCAAAATGCCAATTTCCCAAGGCTAATAAAAAGGGGGGAAATTATCACTGCTCCTTGGAGGAAAAAAACTTAAAACACTGTCTCATCAGGTTTGTTCCAACAAAACAATGCTGTACAGGTCTGCTTCTGGCACCTGCAACACATCTATCTACACTGAAAATATACTGTGAGGTTATTTTCTACCCCTTACAGCTTGAAAAATAAGTGAAAAAATAGGCTGGCCGGTCCTGGGAGTGCATCTTCACACAAATTACAGACTGTTTTCAGTCTTAGGCTCTGAATAGATTTATTTATAATTAATAAATTAGCCTGAAAATTCTTTTCAGAGAATGTAAAATAATTTCAATAAAATTTTTACAATTAGGGAAATAATTGCACTAACACTATTTAGACTAACTATGATGTAGATCTGAGGAGACACTACATGTAATTAAACTGAGTATTTTTAAAAGCACAAATGTAAACCTTAGAAATGGTGGCTCATCTGACATGACGAGAGAAAGTTCACAGATGAAGAATAAACTAATCCACTTCTTGCATGGTGGTAAACATGGATAATGCACACAGCTTCATTTGGCTGTGCTTCAAACTTCCAACCCTTTGTTCTTAAGCTTCACAGAACAGCTTTGAAGTTGAGGATAAAGCTCCTCTAGCACACCATTACCAAAGAACAACCTTCTGATTATGATCTCATGAAAGTGTAATCAATAACTCACACAAGTTGAAAGTGTGGCAAACAGCAAAGGTCATGTAATTGGGCCTTTATTAAGCCCATGTGTTTCACTCCTGGCTTTAACTGGCACTCCTGTATAATAAATATCTGTCCCCAAAATGTAAGCAATGAACTTTCTCCAAAGTTATGAAATCTCACAGCAGCTTCTGTCAGTTGGGGGTCCTTCTAGGGTCTCAAAGGGGGATGCTTCCACTTTAGTACGCTCCGGTGACAGAAAGTTTGCAGCACCTCTGAACGAGAGTTTCTTTATTTACTGCTCAGTCGATAATGGCCTTGCATTCCAAGCAAACAAGTGTTTAAAAGTTACGGTGAAATGGCTTTGAAAAACATTCAACTCTTTCTTGACCAGTTGTTAGAAAGAATTCCTTAACACTGCTCTCTTTTAACATCTACTGCATGGATTTTTCAAATGCCTGTTTTCTGTGCCTATCCAGAATAATTTTGTTCTTGTTTAATGGGCTGCCATTGACAAAAGCAAATTCTAAATACCATCATGAAAGAGCTAAGTCCATTATTTAAGTACAATGTTGGATCTATGTATCTGAAAAGGAACTTGTGTGCTTGCTGTTGCACCCGAAATCCCATCGACTTGTCAACTGGTAGACAAATCTGGTATGTGGACATATATTTTTCCATGTACCACACAAACCTCCATATAGTTATATCCTTCATAACTATACTTTGAACTTTTCAAAGCAAGATGGACTTAATTTCATAGTAAAGCAGGGAAGTATTACCTCATCCCCACTTTCTGACTGAGAAACTGAACAGTTTCTACAAATAACTTTTCTGTCTTTCAGGCAGTTTCCATGGGCATGGTCTGCACAGCTTCACCCCTGGGTTACAGTACCAGTCTCACAGGGTGCAGTATTTTGAGTTAATGGTCCAGCGCCTACCCCAGCATTTAAATGAAGCACCTTCTTTAAAGCCAGCTCAGCCTCAGCTTCCTGTACACTCGGTGGAGAGAGACCAGCACTTGCAGAAGAAAATTCAGCCCAGCCAGAGTCTGATTTACCTGCTGTCTGGGACTGCTTTCTCTGTCTCCCTGGGTGCAGATCAAATCCACTCACAGTGTAGGCATCTTCTCCAGGCCCTGATCTGCTGACCTTCTCTGTCCTGTTTGCTCACAAATCCTACCCCAGAGGCTGCGAGTCCTGAATTTCACTGCAGCACGTGGCCTGCGCTGCGGAGCCTGCACTACTGAGTTTTAGCAACAGTTAACTGGGGAAATCTTCTCATCAAAAATGTCTTTCTTCTGCCCCTAGCCACTGCTAGTGTGCAAATCCCTTCCTACTCTTCAAGGCCTGTCCTTCTTGCCTTCCCCTTCTTCTCGTCGCAATCCTTCTTTAGAGAGGATTCAGACAATGAACATGGCAAAGAAACATGCTGGTTTTAATTTTTTTTTTCCTCCTTCTGCTACAGTCCCTTTATTCCACAAGACTAAGAAATGGTCCTGGCACTTTCTAGGTTAAAGGTTTTGTGCAGATGAACTTGGTGAAAAATAAAAGTAGTGTTCTGATACAGGCAGTGCTGCATGGCCAGGGCAATCCTCCATCCCAGGAAGATGAAAGAAATTAGGGAGAGTTAAAACAGTCAGGGTCAAGTTGAGCATCCAGACGAACCCTCTGCACACACTTCGAGGAGTAAGTCCTACTCAGAAAGGTATGAAGTTTATTTTGGGAAAGCTACATCCTTCTGTTTTATCTTTACTCTGGATAATGTGACCTCTCATATGTCAGTGGAACTCCTGACAGGAAGGGCCAGCAGCTGAAAGTTCCCCAGAATAATGTTTTGCAGAGACCCTAACCTAATTTTTATTAGATAAAATGCCAGTGGGACAGTTCGGCTTCAGACATGAATGTGTGGACCACTTCAGGCCCGAATTTGCTTCTGATGAAAAACCATCAGGAGTCTGATGACAGCAAAAGTCTATACTCTGCTTTGAGATAACTGCCCCGTTTGGGATTAAAGAGTTTTGCTAAGATCAGAGATGTGATTTATTCCTGGATACGCAGCTACAGTAAATCTGGTCTGAATTTCTGCTGGTTAAATGGGGATTTGGGTCTGAGAGTTGTGTCTTTGTTTTGATTTGATTTGCCACATTTTCTGTAGCTTGCAGTCCTGGGACTGCACCAGGGCAGCTCAAGGCAGCCTAAGATTGGGCTGTCATAGTCCACCTCTCTTCAGATGTGGCCATGTGATGTGCGAAGACAGCAGATTAAGTTAAAAATTAATCACTGCTTTCTGCAGGGCTAGTTTTCAGCCAGAGCAACTCCCTGAGCAGCGACACAGCACTGGCACAAGGAAGAAAATGGAAATGTGTGACCAGGGTTGGGAAAGAAGATGGGTTGCTGTCAGTTGCTCGCCTGGCTGAAGCTGCTGTGTAATGGCACTGGAAGCAAGGCGAGTTGTTCCTGTGCCTTTGGCAAACATCAACTTTTCTCACTGCGCTCTCAAATTTCATTAACCTGGAGCGAGGAAGAAACTAAGCTGAGAATCATCAATAAGATGATGGTTCCTCCAACTCACCACTGAAACCAACGGAACTTGCCCCCAGATAGGGCATGCACGTTTCTGCTGGCACTGACAGAGCCATCACATGGATACAAAGCTTTTCACCTCTGAGAAAAATGAAAAATCCAAACACATGATTCCAGCCCCAGAAATATGATCTTGCAATTGTTCATTAAGATTATACACTGGGAAGAATTCAAGCTGACTCATGTTTGTCATGTTTTTAACCTTGAGGCAGTTCTCATTAATAGGTTTCTCTGGAACAACACTGGATTACAAACATGTTTCTGAAACATGACCAAGGAGCTGTATTCTTTAAATGGAATATGACACACCTCTGAGGAAAGTGAGGCACACGCTAAGTGCCACCTTTCCAACTGTGGCATACCACTGAGTGCTGTGCAGCTGCACTGAGGATAGGTTGCACATCTGTTTCCAAGTGGCTGTCTTGCCACATCCTAGGAAAAGCCTGTACCGAGCGTTAGAGAGTGGACAAAGGATGCTGACCAGGAGGCTTTTGTGGTCACACTAACTGTACGTACAGTAGGTGCTCACCATTGTGGAAACTCACTGGGCAGGATTCGACCTCTCAGCTAAGGATGCTGCTGTTCTGGTGCAAAGTGTGGGGGGGGCATGCTCTGCTGCTTTTGTGCATGAGGTGCTCAGGCAAACCAGACGGGTTCAAGGTCGCTCCTGTGTCAAGACAGCCTGACGCTCCTCCAACATGAGGGTGGTGCACGCAGCATATGGGCTCCCTCCTGTGGATCTCCTACGATGTACCGGAGAAGGACCATGCCAGTAGAGCTTGGGAGCGCTGCAGCTGAGGAAGAACCCACACAGCCTGCTCCCTTCAGCTCTGCTGGAAGACGGACTCTTCCACACCCTCGCCTGAGTGTGGGGATGGAGATCCCATCTCTGCTCTGCTCAGAGCTAAGGGACATGCTCAAGTCTAGACAATGGGGTTGAGTTTGTGCAATGTGCAAACTATTTTCAAACATTTAAACCTCTGAGGAACAAAGTAGGGGGTTTTCCTAATCCTTTCTACTTTTCAATCTTTTGTTTTTAAGGAAACAGAGGAAATGCTATACAAAAAATACTTGTGTTAATAAGAAAAAAGTTTCAAGAAGTCTTTTGGTATCCAGTTAAGCAGCCAGACATCAGGAAGTACCAGTGAATAATGCTGCATGTACAGACTTAATTCCTGTCTCCTTGTTTTTACAGGACATTAAAACCTCTTTAAGTAAATGATCCCATATTAATTCTCATCTATGAGACATAACATCAGGCAGCTTCTTCTATAACTGTGAATCTTACACAGTCAAAAGGCAAAGATCTGGTGCTTCATGAAGTCCTGCGGGTTTCTTCAGAGTGAATGGCTGTTATAAACGCTGAGCAGCCTTCAAAATCTGGCCCATTAAGGCAACGGACACACTAATATCCAGATACATGGTAAACCGCACTGTCACAAGCTGTGCGGTACAAGATGTGCAGAGGTCTAGGGAAAATATAATTGCACATAAAGGACAATACCTTAATTTAATAGTTTGTTTCTGTAATCTTTCAATTGTATTTAACAAACTGAGATGCACATGAATTAGGGGTGGCAGAAACTGGAATGCCACAACTTGCTGACCACATGATCCATTAGAAATGTTTTTTGGGGAAATGTGTATGGAAAGAAGTCTCAAGCCCAAACCATACTGGTCATATGCAAATATCCACATATGATTTCAAATGCAGATTTTTAAAGTAGTAGAAACCAGTTTTCAGAAAAATTAGGATTTATGTGTAGGCTATTAGCATAGTCCCAAAGGACAACATTTGAACAATGCACCTCAGTTTGAAGGTCTATTTTCCATGATACACTGAAGGGAATGTTTAGCTAATGGTTGAGTTTTCAACATGCAGGTTGTACAAATTTTAATCCAAGGCTTTTTGGTTTTTCAAAGAAATGTCCTCAAATATTTGTACACTTCGAGAGTGGTCAGGAGCTCATCTTGTGCTTACCAGAACTGTAACTTAGACTTTACCACAGGAACTAATTTAAGCCTACCATTACTAAATCTGGCTTATCTGGGAGTCTATAATCAGAGATAAAAAGCAAGCTTCACCTAAACATCTCTTTGCTGCTGGATTATTGTAAGAGTAGATGCTTATGAATTTAAAGTAAACTGTTCTGTGAAAGTGGCTGGGATGGTAAAACCAGATTTGTTGTCAAGGCATAATAATAATGTGTGAAACAGTGTTGCAAACTCTAACTGAATATTAGTTCAAGAAATTCTGCTCAGGTTATAAGAAAAGCTCCAGCTCTCCTTCCCATGTCCACCACGCTTAGGGAAGCCCCTCTGGACTGGCTGCTCACTCCACCTTCCCCTCTCCTGGGGGGAATAACCAGACACAGCCCAAGCAGGGGACTGGCACAGCTCTCTCCTCAGCGCAGAGAGAGTTAGTTCTGGGATCCTCTTCTGTTTTGATATGGAGCGGTTATAAAGGAATCAGAAAGGGGAGAATCTCACAATATCACTTTCACAGAAGGGCAGTGGCTACCCCTTTCTTCCATCTCTCATAAAGCTGGCTTTCTGCTTCCCATTCTTCCTGATTCCTCTGGCCTGGGGATGGGAAGAAATCCTGAAGAAACCGGGTACGCTCCATTATGTGCTCTAAACCAAGAAGGGAAGAAAGACCTTACTTCAGTTACCTCAACCTTTGCACACAGGGACAAGAAACACACATAAACCTAGAGACAGAAGTTTCTCTTGGAGTTGTTGAGGTTGGGGAGAGGTAGAGGAAAGGAGATTTCAGCAAAATTTGCAGAGGCTGAAAGGTAACCATTCATCCTGCCAAAAAACTTTCAGATTCCACATCCTCTTAAATATTTCCCCATTAACTTAACTGAATGAACTTACACTGCTTGGTTGTGTCTTACAGGATGAGAAAAACCTTACTTTTGGATGAATAAAGGTCTTATTTATATAAGCTAAATACTTAGAAATGTTTTAAATCTTCAGTTCTACTGTTAGGTTTCAATTAAGTGCTGTCTAAACAAACCACAGTAACAGTGGCATCATGGCACCAACTATATAAATGATTAAGTTTACTTGACTGCAAATGTTTGGCAGGGCAATAAAAAGAGACTATTAACCAAACAGAATATTAACACTGATATAATTCAAATGTGAACTCCATTAGTGGGCAGAATAAGGCACAGACTTTGTCCCATCAAAGGAAATCTACTGTTATGTCAAGTACAGATGTGAAACCCAAGTGGTTCTTGATGTGCCAAAGGTCTCTAATTTCTGTCTGGGAGGGATAGTGTAAGCTTCTCCACCCTGTACTGCATGCTGACATGTCACAGCTCTGACTGGAGGGGAACAATGTGTTGGGTGATAAGATTTCTGTGATGCTCCTTTGCCAATACAGAAATCCAGTCATACCTACATAATCTGAACTTCTGTCCCTGTGCAAAACTGGAAGGAAGGAGGTGGAAAAACCCAGCACAAACAAAAAAAAAATGTCAACCAAGGTAATGGTCAACATGGCCTGCTAGCAAATTATTTCCCAACTCTTAATATGGCTATGCATTTCATCTGTTGCTTGTGATTACAGATCCGGGTAACTTTATTTTGTCTCCCCACCTTCTCTGGCAGATGCCGGTGTGCTCTGCTGTGCAACCTGCCTGTTCTCTCCAAAGGTCGCTGTGTGGAATACTGCAGGCATGTAGCTGCCCGCAGCTATTTGATGTATCTGTGGCTTCACAAGGAAAAAATAAATTTCTTTCAGCCTGGTCAATCAAATGGACTCTGTTTCAACAGTTCAATTTATTTCCCAGAACCTCTCAAGAAAGAGAACTGGCTAAAGCTCAAACTTGGGAAAATGGAAGCAGTGTTTACTGCAGCATAAAAGGAACAGGCTGAAGGTGGTACTTGTACTCCTTACTGAAGGTGTTCAGTGGGCTTGGTTATTTGCCTATGCAGTTTTTAGTCTCAGATTCCCATTGACTATATCAATATTCACACATTTGCAAGCTGAGAGCAAGTAGAAAACATTGCAGGTAGAGCCTATCTTCTGCTCATCAACAAGTTGTGATCTCTTCATGTCTTCCTCATGTTGTCAGAAGAAAATAGGTTCATAGTCGCAGTACTGAGAGCTCTGAGCTTGTTCTCTGATGGTAAGGATGGTCCACGAGCCTGCCCTCTCTGCCTCTGGCCTGCCACCCTCGTGAAGGCTGGCTCTGCTGCTCTTGCTACTGGTTTCTGTGCTTCAGCGCTCAGAGCTGGTGACAGGTCTTCTCATTAGTGGGCTGTTGTTGGGGGAGTTTGTTTCCCCTGGTGATAGGCCAAAACCTGAGGCTGGGAGATTGCCAGGTTTGATGTCAGGCATATTTATTTCCTTCAGCATGGGTTGGGTTTAGCTAGCTGTTTATCCAGGCTAAGGGGTAACTTCAAGAATCTGTGGGATGAGCTCTGAAAGCCGTGTTTGGTCTCTCAAAGTTATTTATTAAAATATCTGGCAGCAGTGGCAGCAAGTGCTGAAGCACCTGGAAGGTAACTGCCCATTTTTCTCTCTATGGCCAAACAACCTGGATTCCACCAGTAGGCTGCAAAACAAAGCAAACTTTCATACATAGATGCGAAAAATCCAGAGGTTTTCTTGTTGTTTGGTTGAAGAAAATACATCTCAAATCTTTGTAAGCCTTTACTAAGGCATTTCTATCCCACAGGTGCCTCTTCTCCAAGTCAAGAGACTTGTTGGGTAGCTCCTCCTCAGCATTTTTGTGCAGCTAAGTGGTCTTCTATGAATGGACTATGAATCCATGTACTATGGTGAATGTCAGGGATCACAGCTGGATAAAGTCTTCTCAGTGCCTCTCTACAACAGTATCACTGTCTTTGCTTTATTTACATTACTTTTTCTGAGGCAGATTTCAGTTTGCTGCTTCGCTGGGATTGTACAAGCCAGTCTCAGTTCCTGCCCATTTTGTGTTGAAGGTTGTCTGGAGGGATTAGAGGAAAGCAGTGGATTTTGTTTATCTTGACTTCAGTAAGACTTTCAGCACTGTCTCCCACAACATCCCCACAGAAGTAGTAAGTGGAATTTCCCTAAGTGAGGTGGACTGCTGCACTGCCAGGCTCAGCAGGTCGGCAGCAGCAGGCCCAAGTCCAAGCGGAGGGCAGTCACTGGTGGTGTACCTCTGGCTGACGCTAGGTCTCATGCTCTTTAACATCTTCACTAACGACCTGGATGTTGTGACAGAGTGCACCTTCTACAAGTCTGCAGATGATCCAAGACTGGAAGGAGTGGCAGTTGCATGCATCCTCATGGAGCAGGACTTGTGTTATTTTATGAAACTGGCTCAGCTCAAAGTGTCACAGATAGCCCAGATGCTTTTTGTACACGGATCTCAACTTTATTCGGTATAAGAAGAGTCAGTCTTCCATTTCATTGCTACATATATTTTATAACAATCACAGTTTATTACAACTGAGATTTCAGAATGTCAGTCTTCACAAACCAAACAGAAGGAAAAAAAATGCAAAGTTTACCATGCATTCAACAACATATCCAAAACGTGATTGATTATGTTTCTTCCATTTACAACTTTCAAAAAAGCCAATTACATAACAGAAAATACCAATATAGCTACCTTCTACTGATACTGACTACACTTTGTACACAGAATTCACTGCAAAGAACATTATATATTTTGTTATGGAAAGACTGAGGATTGAAATGAAATTGTCTGTTCCTTGCTGTGCGTTTCAGGTGACTGCACTTTCCACCATGCTTGGGCTACAGTCTGATGTAGTGAAGAGTTTGGCCACAAATAAGTAGTTAAAAAGCAAATAAGCAAGCAAGAAAACAAACAAAAAAACCTCCAGCAAAACAAACAAACAAATCGAACATTAGAATAAAAGAGACCAATAGAAGTAAAGTAGCATCTTTCAAAAGGTAAAATTTGTATGCAAAAAGGAAAAAAAAAGTAAGAAGAGACCTTGGCAAGCCAAGCCACAGTAAGGTGAAACAAAACAGGTTTTGAGATGCATTTTCTCAGAACTCAATGCTCTGAGCTAAGGATTGCAATATTTAAAATTCTACTCAATGCAATGCAAGTATCTACTACATATTACTGTTTGGAAAACTCCAGGTCACACCATATTCCTTACATGTGTGGATGGCCTAGGAAGAGTGTGGTTTCTTCTATTTGTTTTGTATGTACATAATTCACTTGGCTAGAAGCAAGTCATTCATACTCGTAGCTACCCAAAACACCACTTTGGAAAGTGTGATACCAACAGAAGAAGTTAAATACATAAGAAATTCTTCCAGTTGATTCTCGTTACGGTTAGTTCTTTGGTTCTACTCCATGGCATTACTTGTAATGGCATTAACTTTAGAACACAAGAGCATACTTAGGAAACTGTAAAAAAGAGGTGATGTGAACAGAAAACATTTTCCTTTCCACAAAGAAGAGGAAAGCAACACAGCCTAGATTTTATATTTCAGAAAAAAACTGTTAGTAACATGGGGAGAGAAATCTGTACATTTTCACAAAATACAGGCTTGAAGCTCGGGGTGTCCTGTTAGCTCCAGTGCTTTTCAACAGTTAGTTGTACAGTGCAGCTACTACTGTAAAAGTAGTGAAAATATTTTATTACTTGAGCTTTTTTGTTAAAAATGTATTAGAATATTTATAGAAAGGATAAACAATGAAAATCTTGAAGAAGGGCTTATTTAACGCAGCTTTACACTGTTGTGTAAAAAGAATAATTGTGTAGTTTACACGTATACCATGTAAATTACTATGGAAACCAGATGTAGCTTACACTACAAGGTGCCTTGTAAGTCATCTCTGCTGAGCAATAAATCCCCCCCCTCTTTTCTTCTTTGCAAAACTTTGAGAAACTTTACTGCTGTTTTCTATCAGCAGATACAACAGATGGCTGGCACATGCCTGCTTTACTAAGAAAGTGGGATCACTACAGCATTACTTTGATCCTTGATGGCATGTCTACAACACTGAGACGCAAAATACCACAGCTGAGCAGAATCTAAATATTAAAGGTTTGGAGCTGTGCTCTCGATATGAGAACCCCCGGCCTAGAAATCATGCTCACAGTATGTAAACATCTTCACATTCCACATGGAAATTTTGGTACAGAGGTCAGAAAACAAAGTACTTCCTCTGTTTGGTGACATGAAACCGCAGTGAAGGTACTACTGTAAATCCCAAGAGTGGGAGTTTATGCAATTGCCTTGACTAAACATCCAGAACAGCCATACTTTTATTAAAAAAACCACAACTAATTGTGGATATGAGACATTTTTAAGCTGAAAAGCATCAACGTAATCGCTGGGTATGAATAAGAGATATATAAAAAGTTCAGCAGTTTCTTTGAATAACAGTCTCCTTTGAAGAATTGCATGCTTTGAAATTCACCGGGATTTGTTTTGTTTCAGTTTATCAAGTAAATAGTAATGTTTGAATGGAGCACTCTGTTGTAACAATAAAATTGGGACTCTGTTAGCTTTCCTCCAGACAAGGAAACAAAACTCCTCCTGGCATAGCTGGATATTCCATTTTATCTTCAGGTCAGGCTCCATCTCAGCAATACTGGTAATTCCAGAGAAAGCAATTGAGCTGTTCAGGGTTGATGGTCACATTGCTGAGATCAGAACCAGCCTCTAGGAGCTGTAACTAGATACCATTCCTACGCTCCACTCTACAACATAGAAATGATGCTAGAAAATGTACTGATGACATATATCCCCTCTTCCTAAGGGGAAGGGCATCTTTTTGCCTCACTCATGGTTATCAATACCTCTTTGATCAGAAGCAAACCAGCCTTTCCCGAAGGGACAGGTGCAATTGCCTGTTTTAAGGGCCCTGAGGACTACATGCTGGGATGCCCCCTTATCCCTGACACTTGTGCTCCTGTGACCAGAAGCTCTCCCAGACCAAAGGCCTTTCTTTCTCCAGAATCAATCCCCTTGTGAACACTTGCACATCCCCTGTCATAGGGCAGAACCACCACTGTCATATCACGAAAAGGCATGCAACCATCAGCACAAGGCTGGGTATACCTTTAGCACGTAATATACATGTGATAACTGCGCAGCATGAGATACATACATGCATCCATCATACATGCACACAGGACTGAGTTTTCAGATGTCACATCATGGGCATGCATTCAACCATGCAACAGGAGAGGAGCCCTGGGGTACTCATGACAGTTGGGAATAGGAAACAAGCTGCACCGTTCATTCATTCTTCATTCATCTGACCCCAAATTTTTCTCCTATATCTGAAAGGAAGAAAGCGACCTGGGCAGGTTGTGGCCCAGACTGATTGGTTTTGTGGATCAAACCAGAGACTGCTACAGAACAAAAATTCCAACTTGCTTTTTGGTTTCTTGTTTCATCGCCTATCTATTAAATCAACCCAACTGCTGTTCTGTCAACGAGCACTTGCCTCCTCCGTGCCAATCAACCTTTTTTTTTTCCCTCTCCCACCGATACTCACTCACATGTGAACTTAATTTTATTGCCATCAGAAGTCCCACTGAAAGCTAAGCATATATATTGGTGTTTGGGGGTTTGGAGCTTAAATACTTGTCATACATTCCTAAATGCCGTACAGATGGTGTTATCACTGCAATCTTTGGTACCTTCCACTGGTGGACAGAGTGCAATGCGCTGCAGCATTCGTTAGCATAAGAAGGTCTATACTTTTTTCATTGGAAAGTCTTCCCCAGAGGACAAGACTCCCAAAAGTCATTATTTTTCCTTTTGCAAAAACCATAGAGCATAATAGCAGGAAGCACACCAGTGAGCTCTAGTGGTTACACAGATATCTGCTGTATGCTATATATTACCACTGATTTTTGCTTTTTTAAACCTTCCAAATCAAGGAGCAATCTTTGCAACTACCCATTCACCCAGGTGACATTTTTTCCTAAGAGAGCATCTGTAATCTTACATTTAAATTCCTAGGTAAAAATATAAGGTGCATAGAAACATAACAATCCTGTTCTGCGGTACTCTAGCCTTCTCAAGATCCCTGGCTCATCCTGACTTCACAAGAAAAAGAAGGTATTCAGCACCTTCAGACCCTTAAATTTTGGGTTTCCACTAATATTGCCTAATGATTAATTAGAACTAATGGACTAAGGACTAAAAGCAACTAATACATTTCTAGAGTATGGTTTTAATTGTTTGTTTACCACACAAAATCTTTTCCACACAAAATGGATCCAGGGCACAAAAGCCATTGTATTAAAAATGTAACATCCAAATGTAGTGGGGTATTACCACTTCAGTTTACACAGAATGCAAGTAGAACCTACTCCTTAAAACGGTCCTTCCAACAGACATTTTTGAACTAGAATATGCACATGCACAGCAGTGCAGGTCTGAGAAGTATTGCCACTCCCTGGGTTAGATTATTTACTTACCTACAACTTGGATCCTTATTTATCCCAGGAACAGCTAGACGGAATCTACCCACAGGATATTTATACCTGCACAGGTATATATATTATTATGCACAGGTGTAAACAGGGATATAAGACAGGAGAGACTCAGCACTACCCTGTTAGGGATCCCAGGTGTGGTGGGTTGACCTTGGCTAGCTGCCACCCAGCAGCTCTCTCATTCCCCTGTCTTGTTGATACCGGGGTGAGGCACCATGTAATGACATAGACAGGTTCTCCTGTATCTGCTCAGGAGAAGTCTTCTATCTGTAGACCCAAAAGGGATCTAGCTACTGCTGGAGGCTGTGGCATACACTACTGACAGCCCCAAAACCTTGGAGCCTTAAACATCTTTAGATCTCAGGTGGGATACAACTGTAAGAGGCCTATAAGGCATAAGATACAAGCCCCACAGAGGAAATTATTTCAGTTTTACCCAACAGGAGACAACTCTATGCTAGTTAAAAGTTGTTTCACAGAAAGCAGTCTAGTACTTCAATGTCTTGAATGTCTTTCTTCTTTCAAAGAGTACTAGTATTATTTCCTTTCCTTTTCCTACTTCCTTTCTTGCCTCTCTTCTCCTCTTTACACTCTTTTTCCTTTCCCTTCCCATTTCCCCATCCCCGATTCAGGAAACTCCCAGAGAAAAGTATTCTGCCAGAATAAAGGTGGCAAGTATCTAGTACCTTCCTGTCAGTGGAAACTGCTAAGAATCTGTATACTTCAAAACAGAACACTGAAAAAAATGTTAAAATCTACTTGTTTCTTCCTCTCACAAAATATTGGAAGTTCTGTGAAGATAGAACTGTGTTCTTTTGCCACAAATAGCTTTTACCTTACTCTATTTGCAGCACTGCTGTGGGCATTGTTCACTTAAGATATATAAAAAGGTATGTTGTTGCCCTACGGGCTACAGGATAAATACTCATGTTTCTTTCTGTTCCGTCTCATCAGGAAAAGGGCTGGGTGGCATAGGGACAGTAAGTACCCTGGTTTCCCCAGAGGGTGGCAAGAACTGTGGGTAACAGGCAGCTGTACTCAAACCCCTCTAAAGGAGGCAAAAAACAGCAGGACTGTTGGAGCTACACAAAATCAGACATTTTCTCTAGAGTGTTAAGTATATCCATTTTCCCCCCCACTCCTCAAACACCAGAGGGGTGAAACTCTTTTCTCAGCTCAGGCTACTGTGAAATCTTGCTCTTCATCTGCAGACCGTATTTAAACATCCACAGCTGTAAGACTGGAGTATCGATGTTTATTTTAACTGCACACACAGATGAACTTGTAAGGAGTAGCTAGATGGGATTATAAAATTTCAAAATGCAGAGTCTCTCAGTTTTAACACTTGTTTGACCCATAAATATCTGAAAGTTGACACACTGTTCCAGGAACACAGTAGTGCAATGATGTTACTTTAACCACTTAGGTATTTCACTTGCTGATTATGTTTTGTCTAACAGTAATTCAGTAATTCAGCAAAGAGGAGGAGGAATAATGGGTTAAACAGCTTTGCTGCTGCTCAGAAGGGATTTTGTCCTTTAAGTTGCAACAAGGGCAACACTTGCCTACGCTGTCTGGGACTCTTCTCACTGAAATCAGTGCTACATTCATCTTTTCCTAACGAGCTACCAGCAAAGGAGGGAGAGGAGAGCAAAAGAACGGAGGACAGGAGAAGGACAAGGTTCAGCCTAACATCTCAAACTTCCTTTCCAAAAAGAGGTAGTTTTATCACGGACAGCAACTGAAGCTGACAGAGAAATGGAGCAGGAAATATAGTCCCAAACCACCCTAATTATTTGTGGTTATTTAAATGCCAAGCCTTGGCATACAAAGTTGTTTTCTCTGTAAAACTGGACTGGAACGCCAAAGACCTTGAGCAAGCCACTCAGCCTTTGTGAGTCAAGTTTTGTCTCTCCACATTCCCCTCCCTCTCTAAAAGAAGAGGTAAAGCGTTTCCTAAACTCAAAGGCTTGGTGAGGATAGCAAAAATTACAAGGGCCTCTGACAACACCTCAAAGCCAAAGAAGTCCTATAGTTATGAACAGCATTTTAAAACAATCAAAACCACAACCAAATTTGTGAAGCTGCAATTAGCTGAATTATACAACCAATTTCCACTGAATATTTGAAGGTAAGTATTGTTTCATCTCTACCAAGCTCTTTATTGCATAAAGCCGATGTTCAGCATCGCAAAATCTTTTTATCCAACGATTTTATGTCACGATGATTTTTTTCTGTATCCACTATAACGTATGCTATGTTTCAGCTTTATGCAAATTCAACATATGTTGTCAGTGTGTCAAATCGTGCATATGTTTCTTCATGAAAATATGTCACGCATTCTTATCTGTTCAACAAAAGAATCCAAGGGGATTCAATACACTGCAGATTTACGTGGCTTTGCAATTAAACTTGGTAAAATTAACCCTACGGAAGTGAAGTACTGTTTACCAGAACTACACATTCAGTTTGCACGTTTAGGAAACGGAGATCAGTGAATAACGTCCATAAGCTAAAGAAAGTGGAAAGAAAAGTGCATCGCCGTAACTACTGCCGGGTGCAGTTTAATCAGAAGGAAAGGCAACCGGTGTCTCGCTGGCGGATTCGGGGCTGCTCACGCCTCGCCACCCCGCCGGGCTCCCCCGCGACCCCCGGCTCTCCCGGCCACTTGCCCACCCCACCTTCGCGCACACTTCCCCGGCGACC
>NW_010253999.1:0-927 GCF_000690775.1 Eurypyga helias
CCTGGGTGGTGACACCCCCAGTGACACTGCCAGCACCCACCCGGGACCCCCGCCGTGGCCACGTGGGAGCTGGCGCAGCTCTGGCACAGCCTCAGCCCCAATGAATGGCACCTGTACTGGTATGTACTGGTTCATACTGGGCGCCTGGATGTCTGGGTACCCCCCCCCACACCCCCCAGGGTCCCTGCAGTGTCCCCTCTGTCCCCTGCAGGGTGTGGTCCTGGTGGTTCTGCCATCAGCATGACTGGCCGGACGGGGACAGTGACACCGACCCCCCATGCCCCTCTGGCTGTTGCTGGCCACCTGTACAGGCACACTCCGTGGGAGCCCCCTACCACCCTGATGTCCCCATCCGTGTCCCCACCCCTGTCCCTCTCTCCTCAGTCCTTGTTCCCATCACCACCCTGGGGTCAGCCCTGATCCTGGCGGTTCTAACCCCACAACTGTTTATTCACCATGGCGGAGGCTGGTCCTGCCCTTGAGGGGGAATGGGGGCACTTGGGAACAACTAAGTACACCTTGGGGACAGTTGGGGATCGCAGGGGACAGTGGCCATGCCAGCTGGGCGCTCACTGAGTTGGGCAACAAATCCCTTGGGTGTTTCTCACCGTCTCCAGTGAGGTGGGTTAACCCTGGCTGGACCCCAAACTGCTCGATCCCTGTCTCCCTCAGCGGGGCAGGAGAAAGAAAAGCTCATGGGTGGAGATAAGGACGGGGAGGTCGTTGCCCAGCGGGCTGGTTTAGTCAGGACGGAGCTAGTTTTCGTCACGGTGGCTGGTACGAGGCCTAAGAGGCTGATAACGCAGGTGTTGGTTGGTGCCGCGGTGTCTTTGCTCCAAGTCAAGGTCTTTGCCAGCTTCACGTGGGGAACAAACGAGGAGCCGGAGGCGTGCGCAGGCGTGGGGGCTGTGACCTCGTTGGCATCGT
>NW_010254000.1:0-299 GCF_000690775.1 Eurypyga helias
GGGCAGGGAGGTGGGGGAGCATTCAAACCAAGTTATAACAAACTAGCGAAGAAAAGAGTAAAAATAACTGTCCATTCAAATGCATCCAAACATTAAGCTAGAAATTACCTCTGCATACTATCAGTTTTGCACAACCCTTTAGCTCTCAGTTCCTGATGCAAATACAGCATGCACTTGCTCTCAACTTTGTCCCCTGACATTTGCAAAATAGTAGGCACAACTGAAATGAATTGCTTAATTAAGAAGCATAAAATCATATTTCCTGTGGAACAGATCCATTTCAATACGGCTCCCACACC
>NW_010254000.1:309-18573 GCF_000690775.1 Eurypyga helias
CAGTACCAGATACATAAGCCTTGTACCACTACTCACCAAAAAAGCCCATTTAATGCCAAGTCCATAAGCACACTCCAGCTGTTTTGTACTGTTGCAGCCACAGGAGTCGAGGTAAATTACCTCTGTATAGTGTGGTGGGCTATGACCCAGGGGTTACAAACCCAGGCGGTGCACAACCACAGCAGCCAGCGCTGTGCCCCAGCAGGGCAGCAGCAACCGGAGGGCGAGGGATGAGGGCAGGACAGCTGGGCAGTCAGCTCTGCCCATATCCAGTGACAAACAGTGGGCACACGAGAAAGGTTGCACCCTCTCTGCCCAGCTTTCCCCACACCACTTTGAAAATTCACCCTCTACTTAGCTGCAAAATGAGATCAGCACTTTCATCCCAAACTTAGAGCAGATGTAAAATTTCACACCCACGGTAAGAATACCCGCAGCTCCTGTGATATCTTTTGTACATCTCTCATACTATGTACTGTCAGAATCTGTTCTGAATACCTGTTATACAAAGTAACCAATGGGCATTATATAGCTGATGATGCAAAAATAAGAAAATCTGAGGTCTAAGACATGAGATCACCTGAGTAATTTTAAATTTGGCTTTCCTGTCAGTTAAATAGGCTCACCCTAATTACTGAGAAATAGACTGTCATTGAATATCTTTCACCAGGATAGAAACTAATTACAGGGACCTCACCACTATCATTTCCCCATTTTATCGAGGCATAAGTGGGAGGGAGAGGGAGGTGAAGCGTCTTGTCTGAGGTCATCCATCAGGTCAATGGCCAAGAGATTGCAGAGCCAGCCACACATCATTTTCCACTGGATCAGCAAACAGATCCCACTAACACTGCAGCTGAAAGATCACTGGGGAGAGCTGAGGGAAGTGACAGACACGTGGAGCTGGGTATAGAGGACAGGGAGAGACTGGAATTGACTTCTTGAAGCTTGCAGCTCTATTGGATTAAACACAGCATGATGCACTGTTTCAACTCTGACTCTTCTGGTTTAGTAGTATAGTCTAGCAGAGATAATACTAGGCAAGGTTTCAGAGGCCTTGGGGTGAAAATAAATTGTTCTAAACTTCTTGAACCAGAGCCTAACACTCCTTCCCAGAGTCCACACCACTGAAGTGCAACATACGTTTAAGTGGACAGTCAGAGTTCAAACATATGCAGTCATGCTGGTATTTCACAAAGGACTCCATTTGGAATGAAAAAGAACATGAGGATAAGGCCATGGGAATTTTTCACCATCTGTGATAATAATTCAGAAAAAGCCTGGCATGCAATCTGCAAAAGAAAATTCTCTCCTGTGGTTGCAATTCCAGGATTTAATTCCAGGATTCAAGTATTACATTTTTAAAATGCCTTATGATTGTTCAGAGAGGCAGATGATTTCTGTGCATGGCACAGCTCTTGGAATGAGTTGCCATTTGGTATAAAATATTTGATACAATCTATTTGACACAATACTCGCAAATGACCAGACCCAATGCCATACTTAGGCTGATTTCCAGCACAGTACTCTATTATAGGTTGTCCAGTTCTTTCACATCATGTTTCCTGAAATGAAAGATTAAAGTCTGATGTAGCACAAAAAAAATTACATCAGTTGGTTTTCTCCACCATTTGGGTTTTTTACATGTGTTTACATGCAAAAATGTTTAATAACAGTTTAATAAATCTATACAGGTACACTTGAATCAGGACTATCAAAATTGATTACATCATTGTTATAAATCCCAGAAATTACTGTTAGGGATATTACCAGACTAAGTCAGACTGACAGCTTGCCTAGTTCCCTTTCTGTGGTCAAGGTAGGGTTGTGCATTGGGCAGATTAGAAAGGGCAGCCCAAGGAGCTGCCAGCACCCCAATCAGTGTCCAAACTGCCCGATAAAAACTGCCTCTGGTATCTACTGCTCCCTGAAGCCATTGCCCCTTCACAGGGTGTGCCTAACACAGCACTGGCTCTGCTGCTTCCAGAAATGCAGGGTCACACCCCTATTTTCAGGACTATTATTTCCCCCTATACTAAGGGAATTTGAGCAAGTTATTCCCAGCAGTTTCCAATGGACTCCAAAGTGTGCTGGCTTTTTCCTTTATACTCCTCCCTCTCCCTAGAAATGAATGGTAGAAAACAAATAAGAAACAGCATAGTGAAATATAACCAAAGTGTACATCTGTAGAAGAACTTGCTTAATGGGGAAGTTAGTTCCTAAGCCTCAGTCAGTGATCAGTTTATGCTCAGTACATGGTACTTTTCTGCTTACATGCTTTAAAATTCTGATGTCAAATGTATTTAATCTTTTTCAGTTCATGTCCTCAATCATTTCTTTTGACAGCAAACTCCATTGGCTAATCATTTATTCCTGAGTCAGTTGGGGCTTGCAACACACTGGTTATTAATCAGATCAGGTTTTGCGTTCATTAATGGTGAAATGCAACTGAAAAAAAATCACCATGTCTCAATCAGTCTGATCCCAGTACCCAAGCGAATATGGATCGAACAGAAACTTCCACAGACCTGAACACTTCTGGTCTCAGTGGGAACATCAGAGAGCCCAAGGACAAAACCCTGGTCATGACTTCCCTGTCTTGGCTTTGTGTGAAGCTCAGAATTACAACAGCTCTGATCCTGAGACCAGGAAGTCTAAAGGCAATCAAGACACAGCTAGAAGAAGTATTTGGGAAGTATCCTCTTTTTCCTTTCTTTGCTATTATTAAACAAATCTCACCTTTCAAACTTTTGCAGCTGGCTACATTATATGATATTGGTATTAGAAACAGGAGTATTTTGTGTGAAGCCATGGGCAGCAGCTAGGCTAGACTGCTAGGCGTTTGAAAGGTTTAGAGACTTTTGTAGAGGGCCTTTGACTTAAACCTGGGTTTAAGGCTTAGGCAATTTTGTACATCTGACCGTTGTGTTGGCCTGAGTGCTTGGTGGCTATCACTGATG
Source organism: Eurypyga helias (assembly GCF_000690775.1). Lineage (NCBI taxonomy): Eukaryota > Metazoa > Chordata > Aves > Eurypygiformes > Eurypygidae > Eurypyga > Eurypyga helias. The sequence goes on from NW_010254000.1 coordinate 3,270, forward strand.
TCTGCTGCTCGTTCCTCTCCAGCCATGCTGGCAGGTCACACTTCTGCAGCAGTGTGCTCCAGCCCCTTCCCCGCTTTGTGGCTCCATGTGTCAGGGTCAGCCTCAGCTGCTGACAAGCTGCGTTTGAGACCCAGCATCCTGGAGCAGGAGAAAGGCTGCCAACCGTTGCTGCTCAGAGGTGCACACCTGCAGGAGCCTAGCACCAGCACCCCTCTTCCACCCATGAGCAGCCTGGCCCTCCACTGAGACATTGCTGCCTTGTGCATGGAAAAGGAAGACAGGAGAGCTCTGCCTTTGAAAAGTTGAGCAAGTGCCTGACTATTTTTATAATCCTAGCCCAGACTCATAATGGTAAGCAGGGCTGTATCAGCCTTTTAGGTAGGGACATAAATAGATAAGTGGATGCAAAAGTACAACAAATGTTGCATATCCTGTGTCTGCTGAGATATCTGTACCCTTTTATCTCTAGTAAAACTTACAAAGCACAAAAAGGCTAACTGACATGGCTACTCAGCAGTGTAAACAGCTATAAGTGGAACATATTAAGGTAGTATTTTCACCTATTTTTATGCAGAAAGGGAGTTTTTAAAAAGCACACAATTAACTGAATTCTGGATTGGTTTGGAACAATTAAAAATCAGATGGGTCTCTGTAGAGTAGACAAAATTACAATGGCATCTTTCAGAATCCAAGCACTAATGACAATGGCTTTATTTCCCTTATGCTCCTCTGGAGTAAGAGATTAGGAGAACACTTTTCCAGCCACAGGCAGTCCTAAGAATTAGTGAGCACAATATTGCATTTTTATACTGCTAAAACCATTTTAAATAGCCCTCTAGAGATACAAGATTAGAGATGGATTTTCCAATATGAGATACGCATGTGTAAGCCTTGTCCTAACATGAGCATTTCTCCCAGCATATCCATAGCAGACACACGCACCACCACATGCATGGCTGGATGAACAATTCCTTCATGTTAAAGGCAGATATTCCACCATGTAGTAGCACTACAAAGCTCAGTGTACATGGTACCAAAAGGTGCTAAAGCCAGGAAGTGTCATCACTATTGTGGTATCCATCACTACATTTGGACTCATTAGTAAAGCAGTCCATAGCCTGTCCTCTGGCCTTAGAAGCAGTTTTCACCCAGGAAGCTAAATCCTCTTTAAATAAGGGTGACTTCATGTATTTTTCTTACAGCTTCCTGAATGGTACTGGAGCATTGGCTTAGGGAGTGTTAGCTGGCATGAACCTAAGTGCATGTCAGAGAGCACACTAGCCATTAGTGAACAACTGCAGGATAGTGGTTGAACCTGTATCCTGGCACTTCCTTACTGGTTTAGGTGCAGCCAGTGGTACCTGTGTACCCGAGGCCATTCTGAGCTGTACAGCTCAGTGCTCCCACTTAGAATCATAGAATGGTTTGGGTTGGAAGGGACCTTAAAGCCCGTCTAGTTCCACCCCCCCTGCCATGGGCAGGGACACCTTCCACTAGACCAGGTTGCTCAAAGCCACATCCAGCCTGGCCTTGAAGACATCCAAGGATAGGGCATCCACAACATCTCTGGGCAACCTGTTCCAGTGCCTCACCACCCTCTCCATGAAGAATTTCTTCCTGATATCTAATCTAAACTTGTGCTGCCTGCTCTCAGAGTGGCTCTGGCTTTATCCCTTGAAAGGCTTGGATGCTGCAAATCAGTTATTTCCAGCCAGAAGCTTTATTTTGTCTCCCAGCAAAGCTGGTATTGGAGTGGGAATATTGGAGGTGTGAAGGACCTGGGAGAGGGGTAGGAAAAGGACTGTACTGAGACAGGAAGGCTCACATGCTGGAGATAAGCATTCCCACAATCATATTGTGCTAAAGACCTCCCAATGAGCTAAAACATCCAGCCGCCTGTCCAAGTCCTTCACTGTGATCTTGGATCTTTACCGAGAACAGATTATCGAGGGGCTGGGGCAGGTGGGAGGAGAAAAAGAAATGGACTCTCCATCCACCTCTCCACTCATTTCTTGCCTGAAGAAGTTACACAACAATTACCAAGTACTGCAATACTTGTTTTATCAACTTTTGGCATTGATTTAGTGAAAGATTCATATTGTGTTGCCTGACACTAACTTTTACACAGATGGTTGCTTGGTGTATGGGCATCAGGTATTTATATTTATCAGATAAATATAAATATACATAAACCAGATCCTTTTTAAAAAACAAGGCTATGGTTTTGCAGTATTACTGCTCCACAAAATAAAAATTCTCCTGTGTTTGCCAGGCCTAGAAACAAACTTGTCGAGGATCATTAAATATGTTCCTACAGGAAATACATTTGTGAAAGTCAGGGACAATTTTAGTTCAATTACTGAGCCATTCTCTTGGAGAGAAAGATTAAAGTGATGTGTTAGTTCATTTTTCTTCCATGTAGGCTTTCTCCTAAGAATCACTTTTCGATGAAGTGTCCAATCTAGTTTTGAATAGCTCCAGACAGAAGATTTACCCAGCTGTTTCTGAGGAAGGTACAGTAGTGTGAGAACTACCTGTTGCTCTTCATTTCTTGCCTCTGTCTCGATCTAGAGACATATAATTTTTAAAAGTAAGGTGCATGTAAACCAGCTGGGTTTTTTTTTTTCTATACCCTTGTCCTTGTACAACTGTGACTGTACCTGCAATTTTCACTGTTCCTGCAGCCACTGACCATTTCAGACGAAGATTTTTGGAATTCTGAGAATGTAGCCTGGCTGTAGAAAACATACAAGGTACAGTCCTTGTCTGTAGAATGATACAAATGAGGAATCATTCCTCTCATATTGGTATTAATCCTTGCCAATTGATCTCATTATCCTGAAATTGCCAAACTACCAGATAGGTGTCAGAGGGACCGAGGCGTGTGGAGCCATCAGGATAAAATGCTGCAGAGGCTGCTGAGCGGAGGCTGGTTGGGCAGGTGCCCAGAAGCATGCCAGCTGCAGAGCCATGATGCTGCTGGCACTGACATGCAGCAGCCCCCATTTCTCTCGACAGCCCTTATCAAGAGCAAGTGTGTGCATTCCAAGCCAGCACAAGCAGCTCCACTGGCAGCATTCTGGGCTCTGTAGCTTCATACCTCACTTCTTCCTTGGTGCACAAGGGTGCTGCTTTCTTCTACTTCTTGCAAGGAAAACCAAGTCCTCCAAACAGACTTGCCATGCTGCTCTTCTACAATAGCGTCTGTCATTCCTGTTCCCCCCAACTCCTGAAACTGCAACAGGGGCCAGTATTTGGAAATTTGCTGTAGATAAATCAGACAGCCAGTTTCTACTGTCTGTCTTTTTGTGTTCTTTATGGCTCTGTTCCTCTCTCTCAGAGCAATTGCTCACATGTCTTGCTATGGTGTGTTGGTTTTGGCTGAGATAGAGTTAAGCCTCTTCACAGTAGCTACTATGAGGCTGTGTTTTGAAGAATGCTGATAGCTCGCTGATGGTTTTAGTTGTTGCCAAGCAATGTTTACATTAAACCAAGGACTTTGGTCAGTTGTCCTGGCTGTGTCCCCTCCCAAACTTGTATAGAGAAGAAGCTGAGAACACAGGTGCAACTAAGAGAAACTGACTAAGAGATATTTCACACCATAAGACATCATGCTCAGTATATATGTTGGGGGGGAGTTGACCAAAGCATCTTGCTTTTGGGGCTCTCAGGCTCTGGCTCACTTTCTCTCAGGCTCTAGCTCTCACTGCCTGGGGACCGGATGGGAGTTGGTCAGAAGGTGGTGAGTGGATATATAATTTGGGTTTTTTTCTCTATTATTTTCATTACATATTAATACTATTATTATTATTATTAGTAACTTCATGGCATTTTATTAGTAGCATTGTTACTATTATTAGTATTGTTAGTATTATTAGTATATTTAATTGCATTTATTTTCAATTATTAAACCGTTCTCAACCCACAATTTTTCTTGACTTTTCCTCTGATTTTCTTCCCCATCCCACTGAGGGAGGGGGGGAGGTGAGTGAGCAGCTCTGTGGTGCTTAGTTTCTGAATGGGATAAAACCATGACATATGGTCAGGATCTCAGTTATTCCCCAGCTTTGCTTGCCTTGCAGCTATCAGTGAGTTATCAGCATTCTTCTCAGATTTTAATATTTTTTTTTAGCAGGTAAAAGTACTTAGAAACATAAGAAAAGGGCTCCTACATTTAGTGTTAAGTGAATATCTCTGCTGAATTCCTGCTCAAAGATTTCAACCTGTGCTATATTCCTCTTCATCTCTCATGTCATCTAAAATGGTACATCTTTAAAAAAAATACATCTTAGTAGAAAATAATGTAACAGGGTTTTGGCTTCTGCTAACACAATGACAAGACAGGTATTCTGTTTTCTCCTATCAGTCTTTAGGTTCACACTTACTGCCCACCTTTTGTCTTCTGTGGCCCCCTTGTAATTATTTTCCCCTGTACTTCCTGACACAACATGTGCTTACACTAATTGAACATCTAAATCACAGTAAAAAATTTGCATGCTATAGGATCTAGCTTTAAAAAATGCCAAATGTTACTAGTTGAAATGACAAAAGATGTGCAGACAAGGGAGTAAGAAAAGGTATTTTAATAAACGGATGTGGAAACCTTGTTCTGATCTGTTAGCTGTGACCATTTGGATGGAACAGATTAATAGCATTCATGTAAAACTTAGCTGGGAAATAAGGTCTTTCTCTCATAAATTCTTCAGAAAAAAAGATACTCTTGAAGGTACAGCTCCATTAGAATCACATCTAATGCCCTTACAAGCATAAAATTTCTGTTGCTGTTAGTAAGGGCATTTTTTTTCCACTATATATTCCACCTTCATCTTTATATGGTGCATCAGATAATATTCAGTGATTTTTTTTTTTAAATAAAGCCTCATTTCCTAGATCCATGTGATCAAAAGAGGAGATACAGAACAAAAGAAACACACTCAGTGTATCAGCAGCCAATTAACCAGCTTTAATGGCCAAGGAGAATAGTTTGCATATATTACTGAAATGTCCAAAAGTTATGCTCAAGGCTGATAGAAGGGCATTTTTTTCAATAATGTTTAAGTATATTATGATTTTTGGGCCTAACTAGACACTCTGGCTGACCATACTGAGTCCAAGTAAATGCACTGTCAGAAGGCAACTCTTCCTCACGGCATCACTGTGAAAGGCTTGTGGTAGTGCTCAGAAGATCTAGCCAAATGAGAACACTGTAAAGCCTGTGCCTTGGTCCTGGTGCCAAAGGGTATCTCTCCAGTGTACATCCCAGAGACCAACAGCACAGGGAAGATAGAGGAGACCATTGGGAGGGATCCCACAAAAGACAAACCTGCAGAGCACTGGGGCCATGAAGATGCTGAGCAACAGCTCTTTAGTCTTTGTGTGACATCAGTCCAGCTTGATGTCCTTGACTTAATTGTTAAGTCTTTTGGGGATGATTCAGGAAAATAAAAGTTCCCTTTTAGTTTTCTATTGACAGATCTGCAGTTTTAAATAAATAAATTGGTAACAGCATCTGACATCATCAGCTTGTTAATGGAAGTTTTATCCTCTGGCATCAATATTATCTATGACCATTATGTACTCTGTCTGAAAAAGGAAGTACAGCACTGTATGAAATAAGATAAAAAAGGGAATAACAGAATATAACAGACATTAGCAGGGAAGGATGGTCATTGAATATAAGATACTTCATTAGGACTCAGGACATCCAAGCTCAGTTTCCCCTTTGCCTAATGATTATCAACTGATTAGTTTATTAAGTATATCTGTGCCTCAGCAACATATCCTAAAATATTTCATTTCTTCATCTCATCTAATTAGACTCAAACTGTTCAAGTTAGGGACTTTCTCTAGCTGTGCACAGTGATTAACATGAAAAGATCTGTTGTACTGCATTGGCTACATATGCACTAGTAAATTAAATAGTCTTATCTATACCTTTAATAATCTTAACCTCTAATAGTGGTCACCTCTACCTTTAAATGACGCTTAACAAACCCGGGTATTATGACAGTGTACGTAAATCATATATAAGATGAAATATTGCCATAATCCTGTATACTATATACTGGTTTGTGCATTACATATAAGTACATATTATACAATTGTATAAAATTATGTATCAGTTCAGTTGAAGACTATGCAACTGTAAACTTTACATATAGCCTCTTTTTTCTGTCTCAAGATACTGAACTAGCAGTTTAGCCATAATGCTTTTATTTTTGTAAGACAGTGACAGTTTATCTCACTCCAGAATATGAACCAGGGTAGTTAACTGCATGTTATAAATATTACATATGGTTTTTTTTTTCATGTATGTTGTTTGATTAGTACCATATTTTACCTTCTAATATATATTAATCTAGTGAAAGTTTTCCAGGTGATAAGATAGTGTTGGGCTTAAAATGAATATGCTCCTCATTTTTGTTAAATAAGGCTTTGACTTATACACAATTACATGAATTCTGTCTTCAATATAAATAAACCCATGGTGGTTTCAAGGAAGATATTGTAGGAGCTCACACTGAATTTTGTGCAGTCATTTGGGGAAATAATTGAAGTGATTTTCTGCCGTGTAAAAGCAACTTCTGTTCCTACTAGCTACTTCTGGAAAAGACTGGGTAGTGGTATGGATTTTATTAGCTCATCTCTTTTCTTTTGACTCAGGGACAGGGAAAATAATGAATGACTAATCACTTCAGGTTACTGTTTTTACACTGAGGCTATTACAGAACCAATTAAAAAAGTCAGACAGAAAGCTATATAGATGTGATTAGGTTATAATGCTAATACAAGGAATTGTGTATAGATAATTACTCTGCAGTACAGATAATTCCAACAAAGACTAATCAGAGGACATATCAAACACCTAAGAATCACAATTCTGTCTGAATTCCTTTTAACTGACATTTACAAAACTGCAGATACATTGGAACTTTTTGAACAATAGTGAGGAAAAATGACCCTGGACTCTTCCCTTCCTTGCCTTGCACAGTGATGCCCTGCCGTTCACAGAAGCCCGGTTTACACTATGTGCCTGCGTTAATCATAGCTGGGGTGTAATTCAAGGCAGCTTTGGACCTTCTCTACATTTCAGTGGCTGGTAGCAGTTTCCTGGGGACTACCCTACAAATACAAACTACGACAGCGAAGCACACACCACGGCTCAGCTGACAGAGGGGGTTACGCCTCTGTGTTGGGAGCTGCTGACTTAGAGGCCAGCAGTAGCAACACACTTGCAGCAACCCAGGTGCAAAAGGGAATAGGACAGGCAGTAAATTGAGGTAGTGCTGTACAGCCCTTTGTGTCTGATTTCTAGGAATGGGGAGAAGGCAGGAACAAACTTCTTTATACTGTTATTTTCAAATATGTTCACTGTACTAACATCGCATTTTGAAATGCAGAAGAAAAGCACTTGTGTACACAACTCCTCCTGACCTCCTACACCGTTACCTCCTTCTCCCCTCCCTTGTCACCTCTCTTGTCTGAGAGTCTTTGCAGTTGTGCTCAGAATAGGTCCTGAATGTCCCTGACAGCAGCTCGTATCTTATCTCAAAACATATGACTCAGTACCATGTCTCCTCTTTTTCATTATTTATACCATGTGCCCTACACAAAGTCATGTTACTCAGTTCTGCAAACCCCGGTGCAATTCAATTCACATCAAAGGAGCCAATTTGTCAGCTTCTCCATCACCTAAAAGCTCTGTATTCACTATCCAACCTACCTGAGCATATCTGCTACTTTTCTGCCTTCTGCCACATAAAAAAAACACCCAAACCAAACCAAAAAAACACTTTTACCATGCTACTTGCAGGGAATTGACTGATTTGATATATAAATTGTCTCTCATCTTGCCTTTTTCATTGTCTGCTCACTATTTAGCTGTCTCCTTTTAGCATGTTTGTTCCTCAGGGCAGAAACACAGCTCAGAAGGCGTTTAGCATGCATGGAGCAGTGCTTAAGTAATAACTACTGACTTCACTGGGCACCTGACTGCACCAGCCACCATTTGTAATTCCTGCTTTATTCCAAAATGCATTTTTATGTCAGTCCTTCAAATGTTTCAAAAGCAACATTTTCCCAGAAAATGATGCCCTGCATGTGAAACAAAACCTTTGAAATAAAACCTTTTAAGAAGTGTTTGTTGAGATCCATTAATCAAACTCTGTAAGGAAAACTTGAAAAGCTCCTCAGCACCAGCCAAGCCCCTGTGAGCTCAGCCATGATACCATGTCCTGCTTCTTGAAGTGTTCAACTGGAAATCCATTTCTGGATAAGCACAAGCTGTAGTCTGAATGGGTTCTGAGAGTGGTATGAGTTGCAGCATAAAGTACAGTAGAAACCTAATAAACTCTTAGAAAATTGCAGTCTTATATCTCCCTAAGGTCATCTAAAAAGATAAATTCTAACTATAATTAAGCCTTGATTTGACCTGTTTCATGGACTTTATCTTTCACTAATTTTTTAAATCTTAATTAGGATTTAGCATTTATGCAAGCCTCTGTGATTTAAGATGCTGAATGATATATGAGTTCAACAGAGTCCTCAGCTGAAGGACATGTATTTTAGTGAATGTGAGACCTGACCCAAAGGCTATTTCCAGCAGTTTGTCATTTAGTACAGGGAAGGTTAGGTAGGTTACAGTGATATATGATCTTTCATGCTCTGAACCTAACAGCAGAGTTGAACCACTCCTATGAGTTTCATTAACTGTATGCAGCTCTTTTCTTACACAGAGTAAGCTGAAAATGTGACAAACTTTCGTCCCATGACCAAAAGAGAAGTGAAAACTTGTAATAAGTTTGGTCAGTCCATCAAACTCTCTGCTCAGTCCATGTAAGCCTGAATGCAAATTTCTGCTGAGTTTCTTTTGTACTCATTCGTATCCCAAGGGGGAGAGGGAGAAAGACTTGGCGAGGGCTCCAAGTGGAGCCCTGCCAGCACGCTGCATTAGGCAGTCACCCTGGTGTGGGAGAAGCCTGGGGAATGCCAGTGAAAAACAGCACCTGCAAGTGTTCTCCAAATGGCACGGAGCTGCAGAGAGGGTGGAGAAAGGATGTAAATGGGCAAAATATGATGAAAAATGGCTAAGAGCCATGAGCAAGCAAGACATATGGGCACACTTTTCTGCTTAAGGGGACAAGTTCATGGAACAATTCTTCTTTTCCTTTCCTGTATAAGTAAGAATTAGGGCTCTTAAAATTTCAAGGAGAAATGGGCATTTTTTCTAAACAAACAGTATTTTGAAAAATGCTGCTTTGTTTCTCATTGTTGCCATTTTCCCCCGCAACAGTTTCCATCAGAAGACTGGCAAAAAAAAAAAAAAAAAAAAAAAATCTGGAAGATACTTGTTTTTCCCTAGCCAGCTGGACAGATACCAGCAAAAACAAATAAATAGTCATTTGCAGAGGCAGCTCATAATGTAGTTTATAATCGCAAACATTTTCATCAATAATACTCCTGGTTTTTATTGAAAATCTTTTTAGGTGAAAAATTTCCAGCAAAGTCTAAATATAATATTGAGGGCCCAATTCTGCCTATAGGTTGGTGAAGCTATGCTCTTGAACCTAAGTTACATTGCATAAAACTAAACTGAATGGAGAGCTGGGAGTCTGCTGTGTGCCCCTACGCCAGCTTGGAGGGTAGCATATGGACATTCCTCCAGAAATTGTAACCTTTTTAAAAGGTTCTCCAGTGTACAGCTACGAGTCAAATAGAAGTTCAGGTTCATATGCATATGTGTGAAAAAGGATGCAAACCTACATTAACCTTTCTTTGAAGGTAATTTTATAACTCCCCTGATAATAGCTGAAGAGGGGGTCCATAAAGAGGTCATAAGGCTTCTCCTATCCATGCCTATCGTATGTCCTCACTAAAGCATGGCTGAGAGTAGTATGCCAGGGACAAGTGATGGGAGATCCCTTTCTCTCTTGCACGAATGCACAGGCAGTTCATGAGTGATCATGCCATCTCCTGTATGCTTGTATGATCTCTCTTATCTGGTATCACCATCAAGATGAACGTGTGTGTTGGACGTCTGGAGGGCATCCACGGGGCAGCACTACGTGTTTCCTTCAGGCAAGCTATGACAACGAGAGCAGGATTCAGGCACAATGTTGAGGAATATGTCTCAGCTTACAACTGCTTCCTGTTGCATGACATTAATTTGGTAATGGAAGAATGCTTAGAATCCCCTTAGTCCTGGGTAACCTTTTCCCATAATGACTTTTCTAAAGTGACTAAAATAATCTGGGCTTGCTTCTTAGTACTGTAAGGCTGATTGTCAATAGTTCCATATGACCTTGCAGCATGCAATCCCTCCTTTGCTCTAAGTCACTGATTCAGTGCCAACTACAGGATGAGTCAAGTGCATTATTGCAGGCGCCTGAACTTCTGTAGCTTTGGAAAGCAACTATTCTGCAGTGCCTTCCACCCCCTCACAACAGGCATCTGCACTTCTATATATAGACCCAAAAGAAGCCTTTGAAGGAAGGAAAAGCCCCAGCGCAGCAAGCAGGTGCAGGAACTGATGCTGGGAAGTTCCCTTTTGCATCACTGACTGCTCCCGATGTCTGCAGGGAGCTCTTGACTGGCTGCCCTTCTCTGCTGGCAGTGGGGACCACAGCAGCACTGACCGCACCTCTTGTTTTCCAAGCAGCTGACACTTGTAGCCAGCAGTGGCCCGAGCAGTACTGGCTTCCACGTGCCTTGCATCAAGGTAAAGTTTGTGGTTTGGTTTTTAACCTGAAGTTTATAGTTCCTTAGACAGCATGGTTTCTAGCTTCCTTTCCTGGCTCTGCTACTTATGTCATTGTTACTTGGCATATATGATGCCCTGCTTATAAAGGCGGGGATAATATTGTTTTGTTTCATTCAAGCCAAGCCTAGATCCTAGAACCTATGAAGGCTCCAATGTGAGGCTTTCCATCAAAAAAAAAAAATCCCCAAACAAACAAACAACTCCCCCCACTGCATGCAAGTCCCTGCATACAGGACCAGAAATGATACTGGGCAGAACAAACTCTAACTGTGGTTACCTGAATTGTTTCATAGTTATGGGCCATGACTCTTTCTGGTCTATCTAAAGAAGTTTTAAAACTTAATACCTGATTACCAAGGAACTCCTTTAAGAAAATACCAGTAACCCAAACCAGGGAAAACCACTTTTGATGTGAAAATTAAAAACTATCTCTACTTTACTGCATCCGTTCTCCACACTACTTTTAACATTTAAGAATCCTCTGATTTTCCTCTACCCATTTCTGACATTTTTGCTATTTGTATGATATATTTGTTATTTTTAACCTAAATCTTCAAGACAGCTATGCTGAGAAAATTCTAGCAAACAGAACATCATGAAATTAGAATGCCCTTCAGGAAATAACAAATCTACTAGGCTTTAAATAATGTATGAAACTTTCTGTTTCAAATTGCCTTTTACAGCTGAGTGATAAGACAGACCATTTGGGGATTTAAGCTACTGAACATTTTTCAAAATTTCAGCTACTGGAGAACATGCAAACCTAAAATATTTTTTTTTCTTCACAAAAAGAAAGTGATTTAGTGGTTGCCAGAACCAAAAATAGCTTATGTTTCCTGCTAGATACAAGAAAAAAAAAAATTCTGAATTTATCAGAGTAATTAATCCAGCCATTACATTGCAGAGGAAGCACACACTATCTAAGACCTTCTTGTGTGCTTACACAGCATGGCACATCTGCATCCATCAGCCCTGTTGAACTGCATTTGTGACACCTGAGGGTGATGCCTGGTGTCTCCGTCCTGTCCCATCCCACACATTCCCTCAGGGCACCATGGGTGCCAACCAGGTGGTCCATTGCAGGTGGCTGCCCTGAGCTCTGCAGAAGGGGATGGGGTTGTGGAGCTCTAGCATGGACCAGGGATGACTTGTGAGGCAACACTTCCATCCTCAGGCAAGGGACCTGGTCTTTTTTCTGCCAGAAGCATGCAACCTTTCCAACCCCTACCACTCTGTGAATCTGTGAACTCCTCCCTCCTGGTGCTGTAGGTTTGCACAGTAAGTGGCCCATGAAGGTGGTGGGGAGAAAACGCTGTCTTGGTTTTGTCTTTTCTTCAGCTTTAGGGAGTGGGAGTCAGAGATGTGGGCAGCAGGATCCATAGGACCTGAAGGCATCCCTCAGCAGCTGAGGGCAACAGCTGACAAGGGTAAAGCTATTCCAAGCACCACGGTTGCCCCCGTGCCAACACCTGTGCTTACAAAAGAGTTTTCAGCTTTCCAAGACAGCTGTTTTCCAGAGTGCCAACCCTGAGGCAAACCTATCTTTTCCAGGGAGTCAGTTACCCTGTCTAGAGGGATTTCTCTATCGCTGCCTGGCCAACTTATTTGTTAATGTTCACTTGTGGTAGGGGCTGAGAGTCATTAGCTCCTTTTGAACTCAGCATGAATAAAAATAATTCAGCATTACAAGCCTGAAATGATTTTGAGTGAAATCCTGGCATTAATCAGGCAATGAAATGAATGGGTTGTTATTTGGTCTTTTGTCCAGCAGATGCATGTTTTTACCACCTGAACATGACCCTTCACTTCTCTTGCCTCTTTAGGCACACCGTCTACTCCAATAGAAAGCTTGTGGCTTCAAGCTTTCCCAGGTTTTGAAGAAGCAGACTTGAGTTTTCTACATCTGGTATCTTTTTCAAGCTGAATTTTGGGTGTGGAAATTTCATAGTCAAAATAATTCAGCTGTTTCAGAGAAGAAGAAAACCTGTATTGAACTGTGCCTCTTAAAAAAATAAATTGAAAAACTTACAGGGAAGTTATGATGGAGAAAGCAGAGAAAGAGCCAGAAGTATAAAAGCCAGCAAGGAGGGTAAGTGAATGAGTATGAAAGAAATAAGTATGCACAGAGGCAAGGGATTGGATCTGAATTGAGTGTGAGGATGCTCATAAAATGAAAATTAATCGTGTTGCCATTTTCAGACTGTAGTATATGTCTAGGAGTTATTTCATGCAGTCTTTTATCATACTTGTGCAAGGTGACTTGCAGCCGCAAAGGGGTAGGCAATAAGGCAGCATTGTCTCATTCTCATCTCTTCCTCATTACATTGGAAAGAACATTAAAGAATTGTTTCTTTTACTAGTAAAACACATCTCTGCTCCAAATCTGTCCAATTTATCAAGTCTGTTGAAGTGGGAATGATTACCTGCTTTTTGAAAGTAAAAATCATTACAGATGTGCAAACCATTCATTTGGTTTCAGCATGACTTCAGACATCTTGAGAACTCCAAATATGCAGACCACACCCAACCTCCAAACTATGAACTGACTTTCTAGTATTAAGGTTGAAAAAATCAGGGATAATCATATGAAAGACTGAAATATACTAATATTCTGTTTAAAGAGAATCCTTTTTTTTTTCTTTCCCTCTGTCTGGAAAAGTTATGTTTTTAAATTATTTACAGTTACCCCAAATATTGAGTTCAAAATTTTCACCTGATATCTGTTATGCAATTTTAATCTACAATACAATCTTGCCAACTTTCAATAGCAATTTTTAGATTCATATTTTCTCTTAAGATCTTATTTTTTTCCTCACAACTGTATTTTTTTTTTGTGTGACTAAAAAATTAAGATGATGTTTGCACTTGTATGGGTAGGGGAAGCTGAGTCCCTTCCCTCAACACAGAGTGAATTCCCCTTTTTTATCTCTGTCATATTTTACTTTTATTGGAATATTTTCCTTGCTTCATACCTTAGCACAAAATCCTATCTCTTAGCATGAAGCAAACTCCTTTATTTAATCCTTCATGGCATTGAGCAAAGTCATTTCCCTCAGTGTGGGCTTTCTGAGAAAGAAAATTATCCACATATTTGCTTTCAAGGAAAAGCATTTTAAAAGAATGAAGGTTATCTGAAAGGATTGCTCTGAAAGGATCTGTAAAAACACCTGTGAAAACAGAGTAATTAAGTGGTTATTGTTAACTATGCTGTTACTGTGTTCCATTGTCCTGGGCAGCACACATTCATACCTATAAGAAGAAACTATTTTTCCTTCACCTTTCATTGTTGCTGTTAGCCAGTCATCCTAAAACTATAAATTCACTTTTCTTGTGCAAAGCATGTAGTGACAACACTTTCAGGATATCTATTGATATGAAGCTACATTTAAGAGATTAGGAGAAACACAGGGACATAGGAATTGCCAAAATTGATTAAATCAGAAGTCTATGTAATTCATTGCCTGCAAGAAAACTACCACTATTAGATAATCTACAACCTTTAGGTAACTTTTCCTCCCTGGAAATTTGAAGTCTGAGATCTAGCTTGTGAAACAAATTGAATCAAGGGAATTGTGACCTCTTATCTTGAAATAACAACCAACATGGAACAACCAGTTCTTTGGGGGGATATTGCAATATTCACATTTTAAAATACGACAATATATAGTCTCTTGAAAGAAAATTTTCGTTATTTTGAAACACAAATTCAACACATTATTCTATGTATCATATAAAAAAATGACAGTTCTTTTTACTGGCATGTAGTATGTTAATGGTGTTTCATTGTTTATATGAAAGGAAATTCAAAATACGTCCTGATATGCCAGGAAATACAGTATTCAGTTGATAATATTTCAGTATTACTAACACAGAATACATGTGGAAAGCTTTAATAAAGGTTGTTTTTAAATGCAGGCTCCATTACAATCTTACCCATTTGAAACATTTTTCTTCTTGTTTTTTGGTGCCTGCTGCTGCTTGCACCTACAAGGTGGATTACACAGTACAATTTTGTGATTTGTTGGAGAGAAGGATAAACTAACACAGAGAAAATGTTTTTTTCTTTTTCTTTTTTTTTTTTTCTAGTTAATCACATTTTCTTTGGGGGAAAAGTCTTATAAAGCAGATGATTTCATTCATCTCATCAAGTAATTCACACAGCCTGATGTGTTTGCTATCAGTTCTTGCTCGAGTCATACTTACCTACATGATTTTTTTTTTTTTTACTCCAGAAGTGTACCATTCCCACATTTCACATCCATATATAAACCAAAAAAAGCCCTCACAACTTTTTGACTTTGGTCCAACCCTAGGAAAGAGATGTTTCTCATCTGCTGGCAAGGCATATTTGTCACATTTCAGGCAAGAGCATCTGAGCATGTTTTAGTTATCTATTTATTTGCTTGCCAGAAAAAAACAGATGATGTTAATCACAGCAGTGATGGAAGAGAGCTTCCAAAAGGTCCACATGGCTTTTGATTAAAGCATGTTAGATAGTATTTTACCTTCAAGGGTTTTGTTGTTGTCACAGCTCCCTGCAGGAAT
>NW_010254000.1:18587-25679 GCF_000690775.1 Eurypyga helias
CTTTTTCACCATGTATACTGTATGCTAGCTCTCTGTTACTTTCATATACCTTTTTCTATTAAAATCCCTTGATGATTTGGCATTTACCACTAAAGTTTTATCCAAAGCTTTATCCAAAATATTTTGGAAAGCCCCAGAACTGAATTTGCCTACTGCTTTTTCCCCAGCTCCTTAAGTCAAGAGATTCGCCTCTACAGTTCCTTGTGGAACATGGAGAAATCCTTCGTGTGCAGGAAGATTCTGCCTCACCTTATCCCCCAATTACTCCCTGTACTGACATATGTAATTTTCCTTCACACATCTATATTGCATGCTATTACTTGTATAATTCAAGTTTTGATGTGAAACTAATACCCTTGCATACTAGTTCATATGAGCACTTAGAGATCTGGTACAGGAGAGGTTTTTGTTCAAAAAGGTTACCAGAAACAGTTTTGCACAAATCCAAAAAAGTACCACCCAGACTAGAATCTGCCAAATGCCTTGCTCAGGCAACCTCTGTTGCCAGCATTGATAGGGCTCTCAGAGGCACCAACATCTGCATGCTCAGTGCAGAGAACAGAGTCCAGCTTCGCTGGAGGTGAGTACTGTGGCCAGTTGGAAGGCTTGGTGTAAGGGTTGTTGGACTGGCTGAAGGGCATCACCCTTGAATGCTCACAGTTGACACTGAAAGAAGTAAACACTGGTTTAATCCCAAACTAAAAATCTGAAGGCACATTCACCTGCCTGGGGTGAGGGAATGAATGAGGATGCATCAGAGAAAGAGAACTTTGAGGAGTTGGGATTCACTCCAAGAACCATCTCAGAAGATGCATTTCCACAGGCAGGTGGGAGGCTAGGACACTAAAACTTCAGCTTAAGGACTGCATCAAAATTCTGTTTCTTTCTAATGAACAGAATTAATCACTAATGAGCATAACCATCTCTCTAAAGAGTCTCTGTTGTGATTTGTCAATACACACAGACAAAACTGACTTGGAAACAGAGTTGAATAGTGAGCTGAATAGTGAGGTTGAATAGGGAAACAGTTGGTGTGACAGAAATTTCATGTTAGTCCAAAAATACCCCAAAATTTATTCAGGAGAGTTACAGAAGTAATTTAATGGCACCAAATGTCAAGAAAATGAGATGGTAGACAACATTCAGTGTTAAAAAAAGCAAACTAATGTATGTTGATAGGAACAACCTTAAGTATATGTGCACACTAAAGAACAGTCATGAAAATCAGGTCTCGCCCATCAGGAGAAATGGATACAAATAGGTCCATGCAAAAGGTCAGCTTAATGCTCAAGGCAGTTGAAATAACAAAGAATTGGTAGATAAGGAAGGGATAGTAAGAGTGGAAACCACATCATGTCACTGTGTACATTCCTGGTGTGTCTTCATCTTGAATTCTACAGATAATTCTGCTTGTGCCACTTCAAATGGGACAGAGTGGAATTACAAATTCTTCAAAGAACGCTAAGGTTGGACAGTGACCTCTCTGTGAGGAGTAATCACATTAAGTGGAACTCTTCAGGTTGAAAAAGTAATATTGGTAGAAGGAAAATATGATTTAAGTCTACAAAATTAAGAATTGCATGAAGATACTGAACAAACAACTGATTATCCATCATTTTTCAGGATGTAAGAACTAGGAAGAGCCAAATGAGATTATCATTAGGAGGACTGAAATAAACAAAAGGAAGTACTTTTTCAAAAAGACACAATTCAGTTGTGGAACTCCTTGTGAATATCAAAAGTTTAAGTGGATTCAAAGGCAGATTGAAGACTTTTAATGAAAGATCCATCAAAAGCTGTTAAACAGTGATTACAACATAGAGCTCACAAAGTCTCTGAAATGCAAATTACTGGGAGTAGAAAGGGTACAAGTTAAAGTATCATTCTGTATTTGCCCTGTTTCTTAGACTTCTATAAGCACACTTTATTTATTCTTGTCAGAAATTGGATACTGGAATAAATGTACTTCTGAGCTGATCCTGCACAGCTGTTCTCTGTGTAGTACATAACTCAGCTTTCACTTAAATCAACAAGGTAATTTTATTGACTATAATGGGAGCTGAATTAGGCCATCTGAGAGAATGAGCCTCCCAATATGATGTTTTGCTAAGGATATGAAAGCTAGACTTGTTAGATTGGTAAATGTAAATTCAAAGGAAATGATGGTTGTCCAAACCACAGAGTGCCTGCAATGTAGTTGCAAAGCAAAACCACTGTAGGGATTTATTTTAAAACCTTGTGCAAAATCTATAGGTTTATGATTTATCTGTTCTTGAATGTAAGTGACTGAACAGCTGATTGTTTTTGCTCTCTTGAGTAGTAGCTGATCTGGTTGTGTAAATGTTCATCTGAGCTTATACATTCCATGGTCAATTCAAGGTCAGTTTATAGATTTGTGAAATTAGGATGATAATATATATGGCCAACCTACAAACATGTCACCTCCTTTTCCTGAATTACTTGCTTTCCTGAGACACTCGTTAGTAAGTGCACAATTAGATCAGTGTTATTTGATTGTCTTTTCTTTTAGAGAAAGAAATCTTTCAGAAAACAAGCTGTGTGCTTGCAGAAAGAACATGTTCTTAAAAAAGAAACTAAAACTAGACGGGAATAATTATTTTAGGAGTGTAAGCCGCAGAGTTATTGCTTTAGTCCTACTACCATGACTGAGTTTTTTACCCTAGGCAAGCTAAATACCAGTGGCATATAAGGATAGATATACATAATGTATACTGACAACAATTATTTATTTACATGAGCAGTATTTTTATTTTCAAGGAAATAATGCTTTTGCTTGTGAAAGCATGTTCTCAAGGTATCTCTTGTCCAAACACTGTAACATTGTGCCTGTAAATTAAGACTCACTGTATGCTGTATGGGGAGGGGGATGAATACCTTCAACTGCAGTGCCTAAAAATTTGAAGTGTAATTCAGTTATCTAGACTGTTGAGATGCTCTGTGATCAAGATACATGCATGGAGCTAGTAGATATGACACAGAACTGGTGGAGGAGTCACCTTTCAGAGTTGTAATATTCTGGGGGAACCTCAAAATATATTTAGATACTTGATGTATTCCCTGGTTTTCAAGTTTAAGCAGGCTATGGGGAACCTCTCAATGGAGAGAAACACGTACCTACCAAAGGCAGTTCATCTCAACCTGTGATACCACTTTGAGATAGATAGCGCCTGTCAATTGTGGAAGGTTGCCTTTATCTCTAGCAAGCAGGTCTTCATGGGTAACCAACTGACTAGAGCTTGACTCCTAGTTCTACTTCAGTCGGTGCCAAATGAGATGAATTCCATCCAGTTATTCTCTGAGGGGACCGTTACACTACTGCAATACAAACATTAACAGTGCATAGGGCTTTTGTTCCCCAGAGCTCAGAACAAGCTCTAAGGGTGTAATATTAAATGATTCTCCTTCTTAATGAAGGAATAGAGTAAGGGGAGTGAAGAGACTTAGCCCAGTTCACTTTGGCAGGCCATCGGCAGGGCTAGCAATGCAATCCCTGCTTGTGGATAGCTACATACGGCATATAAAAGCTACTTTATCTTAATCATGAATTGTTAATAACCTGGCTGGAAACAAAGATGGAACTAATTAGATTTGTTTCATGTTTCATGGTGAGTCAAATATTAAATATAACTAATATAGGTGAACAAATTATTATGGTAAGAATATTAAGCTTCATAAGGTTGTTTATTGATAGACTAATGTAGGAAATTGAATGGGAAATAAGGGCAGTAGTTTTTACCTTTCGTGTCTGGACTTACTGGGGAGGTGTGAATATGTATCACCTCAACCAAATATCACAATGAAGAGAGAGGAAATTTATTACTGTCAGAGGGGAATATATTAACTTTACTGCAGTCTTCCACTACTCAGTAGAATTTTTCTCTCTAGGGAGGTATTGCAGGGCTTCTGCGCACTGGAAACACCTTGATGGACTAAGTACAAAGGAAACAGTTTTATTTTTAAAAAGTTTGTCCTGTTAATAGGAAGGATAGTAGCATGAGAACTTCTAAATGGGAAGAGTATTTTCACCTTTCCCTGGATAATAAAAACATATTCTTCAGTTTTACATCGATTAATGGTTCTTTGTCTTAAACTTTTACATTTTAGTACACAGTAAGAATGCTGTTTTCAAAAAAAATCTTTTTTTTTTTTTAAGTTTAGAAGAAAAGAAGGATGTGTTGGAAAATGTCATTTTTAAACAGTGGATAGGCATACGAAACCATACAGTGTCTGTTAGAGAAAAAAATTACTATGCTTAGAAGTCTCAACATGAATATGCATGGAGGTAATATGTACATGACAAAAGTGTTAATACTTCCATCTGAAGTTCGAAGAGGTGCCAATATGATATCTAAAAGCAGTATGTGCCATATTTTTACCAATTTAGGGTTCGCTAAATGTATGCCTTGAAAATATTCATGTATTGCTCAAAATGGGCCAGTATAATCTATTTTCTATATCTCTGCGTATGTGTTTATTTACCTATACACATACACATGCAAAATTATACTTTACATATCCTCAAAAAATTATATAGCAGAATTGAAACACAAAGAAAGGAAAAGAGGTGGTTTTTCTTTTCCTATTCTCTCTTCCTTTCAGGAAATTAAAAAAAAAAAAAAAATTGAAAGGAATCCTGTCTATAAATATTACCATTATGAATAAAAATCCTAATTAGCACAAAATATTTTAGACATAAAATTTTGAAAAGCTGTTGCAGAAACCAAACCATCTCTTATTTCCTGTAAAATTAATTGAAAACAAAACTGACAGTAATTTCTCCAGTTCTAAAGGCTGAATTCAAATATGACCTGATACAGAACCTTTAAATCTAAAACCTGAAGTCTAGAGTCACTCCAGTTCTCAACAGGCTGGGGACACCTGGGCAGCAAAATTCTTGGCTCTCCTTTAATTCTTGACTTTTCCAGATGTTGAGCTTTTCCGGATCCATCTGTCCTTCTTGGCAAATTTTTGGCACCTAGATGCCTCCCTGGGAGATAGGTCAGACCTGGTCTCATGTATTTGCTCTGGAGTCTCACTGAGATGATGATGCAATATCTCTATATTTTTTAAATAACTTTGTTTTTGAACGTGTGCTGTTGTATAAACAAACAGATCTTCAATTCAGTTTTTCTGCAAGCCCAGAAACCCAATCTGCTTCACACCAATAATGGGCTTTGCCAGCTCTGAAGACAGAGTAGGGCTCCTCTGCTGTTCTGATGCATCAATATGTAAGTACTCAATTGGCAGCTGGATTAGTGCACAGCAGGCATTTTCTTCTTTGTGAGTATTTTTTTTTTTAAATTCAAGGGTAAATGTCAAAACAATGCTGTAAAACCAATTAAGGAGAAAGAAAACAAGATTAGAGGTGCTACTTGAATTATTTATTGTTGTTCACTGTTGCCAAGTCTTTAAATAAGTACTTAATAGACCTTACTGTAACTCTCCAAGCAATACAGTAATTTATTTAATGCACAGTTCAGCAGTTTCTTAATGTTAAACTGAAATAGTCCATATAATATGTTGTGAGCCTTTTCGAAGCCTCCTGAATTTGAACTGTTCTGCATTTATGAAAATCTTCATGTGGAGCTAAATTTATTAATTTCATTCCATAATCTGATACACTAAACAGATATTGATTTCTGTGGAAACGTATACCAAGATTTATTGACCAGAAAGATTAATTCTGACCAATTTAAAGCCCAGGTCAATATATATCTTGATGGGAAATAAATCTTGATATTCAGAAAAACAAGAGGCTGCTATATAGATATTGTTATTTATAGTCTCAGTGTTTTAATCAGAAATATCTGGAAATCACTCCTCCATGGATTTGAATTTCAGGTATGTGACCTTTTTCATTGATATTAATATAATAAAGGGTGAATAATATTTATAGGACTGGGGAAAACCATCTTTCCTAATTCATGTCCCACAGAATTTCTAGGGAATTTACTGAATAGATTCAGGAAGCATTTACTTGTAAGAATGAACAGGTTGGTCAATGTAGCCACAGATTTGCTGACTTGTGGTCTGATAAAACCAGGAACCTTGTGATGTACAGGCAATTCAGCACTGTGAATATCCACAAAGGCCATATCTGAACCATGTAGAGGGTGAAGGGCATGGGGTCTGGATAAGTCTGGGGCACACACTTGATCGTGGGTCCCAAAGGCAGACCAGCTCAGTGGTCTCAGACACAGCACCTCCAGCTTATGCCAGCCCTGTTCTCCTGCAATATGATGTGTCTGTTATCCAGAAAATTGTACTGCTTTTGGTGAACTACTACATTACATAGGCATGAAGCAGGAATCTAAACATTACATATTATAAACTGAAATTATTTCTCTACAACACACAGAAGATAAATTGATCAGTGCCTTACCCTCCATGCTGCCATGCAAATCAGCCTGATGGAATGGAGGGTGAAGATCAGTAATACAACTGAGGTGTTCAGATTGTACAGTAGGTTGCCCTACCGTAGAGAAGGATTTCTGATGGTGAAGGAGAAGTAGTCCTGGTTTTGAGGGAAGATTAAGTTGAATGCTGTTATCTGACTATTTGAGCTGTAGGTGTCTTACTCTCTAAACATTTGGGCTGACTTCCAAATCTTTATCTATACATGTGCTTGCTTGAAAAATAGTGTCAGACACTCATTAAGAGTAACCTACAACTTTTGAAATTGACACCATTTACCTACAGGAAATTGTCTTTTTGAAATAGTACTTTGTACTGAACCATTCTGAGATAATTGTTCCAATTAAAAAATACATGGGGCATTGCCATGCACCTCAGGATGAAAACTTTATTGTGCTGTGAAAGAAGTCAATGGGAGTTCAAAGTATTCAGCCACCTGCAGAACTGATGATAGAGAGCCAAAAATCTGTAATTCATGCTGAGAAAAGAAACTATTCTACATGCAGATACAGTGTTGAACATGATGGGAGTTTTAGCCCTGTGTTTTCTTCTCTCCCACCCCAGCTCCCCCTCTCCTGGCTTCTCAAAAAAAAAAGAAAAAAAAAAAAGAAGAAAATGAGACGATGAATTTCTTATGTCTTTGGGTATTGTTGAGCT
>NW_010254000.1:25712-28694 GCF_000690775.1 Eurypyga helias
ACTATTCCCATTAAAATGGTAATTACAGCCCTTTTATAGATCAGTTGGAGGGGATTTGGGGAACAAAAATAGCACCCAGAGATTATCACAGAAAGAAAAAAATCAAAGAAGAAAACATGGCATTAAAACAAGTTGCTTCTAAATTTAGAAACCCACTAAAGTGAGGCTAATCATTTATTCTCCCTGGAGCTGCTCCATATATTAAACCGATATTGAGAAGTCATGAATTGCTATGCTTCCAAGCACAGTTCACAATTTGGATTATTTTGCTTTCATATATTTTGTGTCCTGTCCAAGATATTTCTGACATCTTAAAAGAAAGTCCTCCGGTCCTTACTACATAGGAATAAATAATGTTGGACAACAGCATTAAGCAATATAATCATGAAATTACCTGTTATTAAAAACAGAACACAATTTCTTAGAGGAAATATATTACTCAGCTGTAAAATAATATGTTTGCCATTCACTCTAATGTTTCAACATTATGATTCAATCTTCTAAAAAGCTGACATGGAAAATAACGGTGTAATAAACCAATTCATCATAATGTGTAAAAGAAACTACTGGAATAAATTGTAATAACCTTTCAAAAACTAGCAGCTTTTAAAAGTATTAATTTCTACTCCAGATAATTGGAAAAGACACCTGGGCGACCAGGCAATATTTTTTATGGGATTGCCCTGTCAGGGACTCAGATTGTCTTCAGAGTCAGGAGCGATCGTTTAGCACTAAGTGACAGTGAATCTTGCAAATGGGTCTTCCTGGATGGTGTTTGCCATAAATTACCAAACTGAACTCTCCTTCAAGGTCAACCATAAAAGAAGGCAGATAACAAATGGCCTTCACAGAGACCAAAAGTATTCTTCAGGCCTCACGTAAGTAAGCACTGTTTGTGTTGGATCTTGTAAAATTGGCTTAATAGGCTGACAACATGAATTATTATCAAACTTGGAAGATATTCTTGGGAAGTAAATAGCTGAAGAATGTAATTGGGAGTTGTAGTTCACAGGAAGAAGGATTAAACCCAAGATGCTCACCATTACTTAGCAGTATGTGCAAAGATACTAGGTTAATAACATTAGAATTGAAGATAAGTTTCAAGGCACGTATTCAAAACAACTTCCTAAGAAAAGTAAGACAACCTAAATCCGTCAACTTATTTGACCTTTTGCCTTTTGCAAGATCTCTTGGCAATTTTTCTCCAAATGAATATCAAGGTCACCTGTGTTTCCATAAACATTGTTAGTTCTAGTGTTTCTGCTTTGGAATCAGAAACAGATTTGTTTCCAGATTTGTTCTGGATTAATGAAAGTTTACTCAGTGGTGTTTTTAAAAGCAGTCAGAAATGGCATAAACATATGCTACAGAAGTGGTTTTAGTATTTTTTTCTATGAGAGGCAAGAAAGGGTTATGAACAATCTGAACCCTGCTGTCTCGAAATGGCAGAAAGTTCTTTATTCATAGAATCACAGAATGGTTTGGGTTGGAAGGGACCTTAAAGACCATCTAGTTCCAACGCCCCTGCCATGGGCAGGGACACCTTCCACTAGACCAGGTTACTCAAAGCTTCATCCAGCCTGGCCTTGAACACTTCCAGGGATGGGGCATCCACAGCTTCTCTGGGCAACCTGTTCCAGTGCCTCACCACCCTCTCCATGAAGAATTTCTTCCTGATATCTAATCTAACCCTCCCCATTTTCAATTTGTACCCGTTACGCCTTGTCCTGTCACTACAGGCCCTTGTAAAAAGTCCCCCCCAGCTTCCTTGTAGCCCCTTCAGGTACTGGAAGGCTGCAATAAGGTCTCCCCGGAGCCTTCTCTTCTCCAGGCTGAACAAGCCCAATTCTCTCAGCCTTTTTGACATCACTTTTTCTCTGGTATGGAAGCTGTATTTCAGTGGCAACAAATGTTAGTTGAAAAAAAAAGAAAAAAAAAGCGTAGGCAAATTCTGTGACCTGGCCTGTTTTGAGGCATCCACATTTAAGCAGAGCTCCCTGTCACTTCCCATTGGAAAGTCTGTGTATGGACCGATGGTGGTTTATGGAGCTCCCTCCTAAAGGTTGCTCACTTAAGCTTCCATCACCATAAAAGCAGAGGAAGAATCACGCTCAGTACAGTGTGTGTTTGCAAAGGGAATGCAGGAAGGTGTCAGGAGGCTGAAGGAGTGGCACAGTGAGGGCAGCCCCTGCTGCAGGAACACCAGCGAGCCCACGGAAACACAATGCTGAAGGGAAAGCTGAGGAAGCTTCAATGTTTGCTGCGTGTTGGTTCAGGTCATGCACAGGGATGTCACAATCCAATTGTAACCCCTCCTGACCCTTTCCCACTCCACTGAAATGTATTCTGATGCTAACGTGTTTTTAAATAATTCTGTAGTGAAATATTGGCATGCAGCAGCCTATTGGAAATCTTTAAGGAGCTGCTGCAGTCCATAGAGCAAAGCCTCAGCTAATGCGAACTGCTGACATGTTTTTCAGAGGCCTCTTAAAATGACAAATTTTTCTTTGCATATGTTATACCGTTTAATCTTAAAGCAGCAACAGATTTTATGTTAAAAATAAATCAAAACAGAGGTTTGGGGATTTATAGACTGAACTCCAGCTTAACTACACCACCTCAGCCAAACATCCCCAACAGCATCCCTGTCATAACTGTGTAGTATATTGTGTAGTATGAAAACAGTCCTTTTTTAAACTAAACTTTGGATAGTGTTACAATAGTTCTGTAAGAGCCCATGAAAAGATAGAAACTTTACTGAACAAAGACCTTTGAATTCCTGTGGTTACCCATATGAATGAAATTACTTACAAAGTTTCATACCGCGTCTATACCTTTCTTTGCTCTGCAGTGCTGCTTTCCTCCTTACCTCCCCGTATGGTGAGACAGTCCTTCTTGTGCTATGATAATACTTTTGTGTGTGCGATGACCTCTAGGATTGAATAGCTATTTCATATAATTGCAAAGCTACCCCACTCTTTC
>NW_010254000.1:28725-30812 GCF_000690775.1 Eurypyga helias
TCCTGAGAAACGAAACAAAGAGAGATTCTCCTCACAGCCACTCTTCAGTGAGCTCAGATGTCTGAGCCACAGCCAAAACTAGGTCAAACAGCCTGTTTCCACATCACATACTGACCTCTTAACAATTTTGCTCTGTGATATTCCTAGCGGGTCTTAGCACAGACATTTACAAGAAATGAGAGGAATAAAATCCTCTCCAACACTTTCTGTAATTTCAAAATAAATTGGTGACATAGTTTGAAGTTCAGACTAAAGATGTGCTAATTATACAGGGAAAAATCTAATTAAGCGTATCAGGAAACCCATAGCAACTATTGTCACATTCTTGTATGACAGAAGCATCAATCTGGCAGTCACTGGAGCATACGCTCAATAACTGCCTGAACTCAGATCCTTTTTCATCAAGACCTGCAAAGTTAAAATGAGATACCAGCTATGACAACAGTTCAGCTTCACAGACCATATTGCATGAAGCAGCACTTCCTTCTCTCCTCTTTTCTTTCATCTGCAAAATAAATAAATATAAAAGAAAACTCCCAAACAAAATACACTTAGCATACTTGTACGTTGAAAGTGTTGAAATGTTATGAAAATGACATTTCCTGCTAGTGAAAAGGGTTGGGATTGTAATATAACATAACATATATCTTTTTCTTTATGCAGTACTGAATGTATTCCACAGAAAAAGCATGTGATTTCTGTTCAGAAGAAAATGGGAGATTAAAAGAGAGAGTGGGAAAGTGCCAGAAAGACAAAATCCCATGTCTATAGGAGAGATGGAATTGCACCACTGATAAAAATTGCCACTTCTGCTAGAATTCACCTCTTCAGCTCTCATAACTCTCACTACAGGAAAAAGTTCAAATATTATGTTCATTTTGAAGGCCTCTCCCTCTCCAAAAATACCCCTAAAAATAGGAAATAAAATGCTACTCTTAGAGGAAGGAAAATATATACAACCTGTAATACTCTAAACGTGTAGAACCTCTTTAAATAGGTTTGGTTCATACATATTTCCAATGCTTTTACATTTAAAAAGTTCATCAAAAGAATCTCTGGCATAATTAGCATTTCTGGTTAAACACCAAAGGACGCTTTTAGGGAGAGTAAGTTGTTTGGGTTTTGGTGTGGTTTTTTTGTTTGTTTGTTTGTTTTTGGTTTTTGTTTTCTTAAACAAGCTGATGTAGCTAGAAGGAATAGAACAGCTTTCAGGCATACAAGAAATTCAATACATTTAATGGTATGAAAATAATGATATAGGGCAACACAGCATTTGGGAGAAACCAAAACTCCCTGCAAGGCTGAGGTATGTGTTGCTGATATCCATGAATTAGCAAGCTCAGGTGTAATACGTATATAAAGAAGAGACTATCAATCAAGCAGTAAATTCTCAGCATTTTTTGTCCAAAAAACTAACTAAATTCCCAGCCTAGAACACTACAACATCCAGAGGGGAAAAAGAGAGCTCTGAAAGAAAGGTCAGTCTCTGCCAAGGAGCACACAGGGTGTTGGGTGGAATATAAGAAATGCAAATGAGAATAGGGCAGAATCTTGCAAACAAAAGCAAGATGAAAGAAGACACTGGCTAACCAAGATTGCTCAGGACTGATATCATAGTAACTGGAACAGTTTGCTACACAGACAGGTGAACTATATTAAGCTTTGAGCAGCCACAGCCTCCTGTGGGAAATGGTGTGCATGACAAGCATGTTCTGATTTGCAAAATTGCTCTTAGTGTTGTTCTCCGAAAGACTCACCCACACTTTCTATGAAGAAGCTGAAGTGAGATACCCTGATTACCTATGTATGAGGCTTTACTTAAGGACAATAGGATAAAAACCACCACAGTACTATATATCAATTTCTGAGCATGTCTAGGTCATAAATTCATTAAACAGGTAATGTCAGAGATGGATTTCCATATTCCATTTCCACTAAAACATAGTAAGCAAACAGCACAATAAAGGGATACAAATATATATTTCATAGATTAGGACAGTTTTATGGATAATTTATTATAGAAGATACTATCATAGAATCAGTAGATTCAGAGGTACTTATTCCACTGTCGTGGTTTAACTCTGGCT